>NC_054551.1:32480803-32640803 GCF_017654505.1 Polyodon spathula | reverse complement strand
TTCAAATTTTAGAAAGACCAAATTATAGAACGTGGTAAATTCAGACGCTGAACGTTATGCCAATTTTCCTCTTTCTAAAACTGTAGCATTCCCTTCCTCTGTTGGAGGAACCTGTGTGGGCAAGCAGCAATGCCTGGTAAGCTCCTGCAGTGTCCCTTCAGAGAGTCCCTGCTGCTACCACCCACTATGTCAGTGAAGCAGGTCCTCGCCAGTTTACTGCCCTGCAGAGACTCGCACAGCACTAGGGGGTGCTGGCTTGTTAATTAAGCGCCAGCTGAAGGGCGATGTGTTCTGAGTGGATAAAATCCAAGGCTGATTGTTGTTTAACTGGTGAACTACAACTGCTGACTTAAGACCAGTGTCCCTCGTGTCTGGTACCTGCCTTATCCAGGTGTTTGTACCAGTCAGGTTGGTAATTATTCAGTCGAACCTGCTAAATACCTCAACTGGACCTTTGAGAAATGGAATTGAGAACCACTGCTTTAGACTTTTTTATATCGACAGTGTTCAATATGTCTCCATGTTGCCAAGTAATGGTATATTTGTTTTTTTTTTGCATGTAAGGAGCTACCCAAAACCAGTAAATGATTCATAGGTGGACTAATCGATAAATACAATGGTGATATGTGGACTTTTGCTTCTATAAAAAGGATCGCTGGGCCGTTCACTTGATACTCATGGAAAAACTTGGTCAGTTCTTGGATGTGTTTTGGATCTAGACTGCTGTTTTAAGATACCGCTGATCAATTTTAACAGGACATCAGGGTTCTCAGTTACCAACACTATAATGTGATATAAAGGGGGCGGTGATCACCTTTGTGCTCTTGGTTTTCTTTTTTTTTCAATACCTTTTTGGCCCATTGTTTTCATTTGTTTTGGTTGTATGTTGATTTTATTTACTGCCAGTTCTATAAAGTGACTGAGCGTGCTAGAGCCTCTGTGTTCTGTTTTGTAATGGTTTCAAAGTTTATATATATATATATAATTTTTTTTTATCTGATTGTTTTCATTTTAGCCGATTTCAGATAAATTGTTTTACGATTTTATTTCACAGACAAAAACTCTTGACAAAAGAGGTGAATATATGAAAGCAGAGAAAACGGCATATACCCAAGCATAGGCCCATATGTACGATAACACTAGTGCGACTGATTTATGAGTAATATTATGTTTAAATCGGCTGCAATTTAGATCGTTAAGAAAGTCTGTCTTTCCATTTTGCTTTATGGTTATTGTATTTCCTGATTAATATGTATTGTATACAGATGCCTGCCATTTGAAAAAGAATCAAGTGAGTCAGGTGGTAGAGCGGATGAGTGGATATCACAAGTAAACCTGTACATTCAATGGGGTTTGCTAGGAGAAATCATAGTGATGACATTGATGTATCCTGGAGCACCCTCATTTCGCAAAGCAGTCTGAAAATGGGAATTTCTGCGCTGCTTTATGTCGACACTTATCCTTTTGAAAGCTCCTCTGGCATTATCTGCACAGTGGGCTAATTTCCCCTTTCAAGCATGGAGCTTGATAAGGCTAAATCCTGCCATCTGTACACATGTCGGAACCAAGGTGGAGATGTCAACAGGGATAGAAATAAGACTCCTTTTGCATAGCAGTTTCACCCATTCCATTTTTTACTACAAGCTTGATTGGGCACAGTGTATAGGTAACAAGCTAAGGTGTGTCTTATTTAACTCCTAGTAAAACCAGTAATGGATCAAACTACTATGATTTAAGATAACATTAATTTGTGTACGCTTCAGCACAATTGGATAAACTATTCTCAATATACATATAAAAACATGACTCTGACATATTTACCTGTGTTATGTACGTACAGACAGGGACCTCCATTTTTTTTTCAAGATTATGTTGCTGTCAATAACTTATGCACAAGCATGTCCTTACCAAGTTTAATCACAATTGGATAAACGGTTTTCTAGAAATATATAAATATGTAATTAACTGTAACATACAGATGAACAGGATGGAAGGGATGAATAATAAGTATGCAAGGTACGTGAAGATACCTGACAATGTAGATGACGAAACTGATGATTAGATCTCTTCAGAAATCAATGTCAATTTATTTTGCGTGAAGGAAAATTAACAAAACTAGGAGGAAGCCAGCCAGCCAGCCCAGAAAGCTGTTTGAATGCTGTTAATCTTAGCTTTCTTCTTTATTTTTAGAGTTAAAAAAATATTTCAATCTAAAAGGAGAGGCTCGCTATTTCACCCGCAGAATAAACAGGGTTTGGACACAACAAAGTAGTTAACTAACTAATCTAGCACTGTGCAAACCTTCCTTCCCCAAAGCTAATGTAATCTTCTGCAACATTAACACCACCCTTCTATCCCATTCTCACGCAATGAAAGAATTTAAAGTATAATGCGTTCATTCACTCACAATTCTTGATGAGACACTTTTGGCTTCATTTGAAATCATGCTTTGAATAATTGCATGTGCACTTACGTCGTTGAAAAGGGGTTTATATAACAATGTTAAAGGTATTTTTTTTTTCCCCTAAGAATGTGATTCCAGCTGTCCCAATAACTTTAATGAGATAATCCCCCCAGTTACACCTTTTGACAAGTTGCCCCCTCAGGTAAGAGGACACATGATAGTTTGGATGTTTCCAACTCAGTGGGTATGACAGTTTTATTACTGAAACTTGTTTATACTTTGTCAATTATTTTTTTGGTTGCCATGCTAATAGTTGGGTAAACTGAAGATGCAGAAATAATTAGGATATGAAGGTATGAAACAGAGACTAACAGAAGTAGATTGGAGTAAAATAGAGAAAACACCCACAGAAGAAGGATGGTTGTTCTTCAAAAATGTAGTACTAGAGGCGCAAAACAATTACATCCCTAAAGTAGACAAATCAAAATGTAAAACTAAATTGCCAAAGTGGTTTAATAGATCAATTAAAAAAAATATTCAGCGAAAAAAGGCACTTTACAGAGCATTAAAAAGGGACCAAAAAGAAAGTACGCAGAAAGAGTACGTAGAACTGCAAGTGCAAGTCAAAAAGGAAGTTAGAAAGGCCAAGAGAGAAATAGAAATAAACATTGCTAAGGGAGCTAAAACCAATTCCAAAATGTTTTTCCAATATTACAACAGCAAGTGAACATTCAAAGAGGAGATTAAATGTTTAAGAGATACAAATGGCAAAATCATAGATGAAGAAAAAAAAATAGCAAATATATTAAATGATTACTTTTCACAAGTTTTTACAAAGGAAGATACTGACAACATGCCCCACATGTCATCCAGTTCCTATCCAGTTTTAAATAACTTTAGCATAACTGAGGCAGAAGTGTTAAAGAGACTAGGAGCTCTTAAAATAAACAAATCCCCT
Organism: Polyodon spathula; assembly: GCF_017654505.1. Taxonomy (NCBI): domain Eukaryota; kingdom Metazoa; phylum Chordata; class Actinopteri; order Acipenseriformes; family Polyodontidae; genus Polyodon; species Polyodon spathula. The sequence goes on along the minus strand of NC_054551.1, from coordinate 32,637,441 downwards.
GGGCCGGATGAGATCTTCCCAGTAGTACTCCAAGAAATGAAAGAAGTAATTTACAAACCGCTAACCAAGATCATGCAGCAGTCTCTTGACACAGGGGTGGTACCAACAGACTGGAAAATTGCAAACGTAATACCGATCCACAAAAAGGGAAACAAAACTGAACCAGGTAACTACAGACCAGTAAGCCTGACTTCTATTATATGCAAACTTATGGAAACTATAATAAGATCCAAAATGGAAAATTACCTATATGGTAACAGGGTCCTGGGAGACAGTCAACATGGTTTTAGGAAAGGGAGATTGTGTCTAACTAACTTGCTTGATTTTTTTGAGGATGCAACATCGATAATGGATAATTGCAAAGCATATGACATGGTTTATTTAGATTTCCAGAAAGCTTTTGACAAAGTCCTGCACAAAAGATTAATTCTCAAACTGAATGCAGTTGGGATTCAAGGAAACACATGTACATGGATTAGGGAGTGGTTAACATGTAAAAAACAGAAAGTGCTTATTAGAGGAAAAACCTCAGAATGGAGTGTGGTAACCAGTGGTGTACCACAGGGATCAGTATTAGGTCCTCTGCTATTCCTAATCTACATTAATGATTTAGATTCTGGTATAGTAAGCAAACTTGTTAAATTTGCAGACGACACAAAAGTAGGAGGAGTGGCAAACACTGTTGCAGCAGCAAAGGTCATTCAAAATGATCTAGACAAGATTCAGAACAGGGCAGACATATGGCAAATGACATTTAATAGAGAAAAGTGTAAGGTACTGCACGCAGGAAATAAAAATGTACTATATAAATATCATATGGGAGATACTGAAATTGGAGAAGGAATCTATGAAAAAGACCCAGGAGTTTTTGTTGACTCAGAAATGTCTTCATCTAGACAATGTGGGGAAGCTATAAAAAAGGCTAACAAGATGCTCGGATACATTGTGAAAAGTGTTGAATTTAAATCAAGGGAAGTAATGTTAAAACTGTACAATGCACTAGTAAGACCTCATCTTGAATATTGTGTGCAGTTCTGGTCACCTCGCTATAAAAAAAGATATTGCTGCTCTAGAAAGAGTGCAAAGAAGAGCGACCAGAATTATTCCGGGCTTAAAAGGCATGTCATATGCAGACAGGTTAAAAGAATTGAATCTGTTCAGTCTTGAACAAACAAGACTACGTGGCGACCTAATTCAAGCATTCAAAATTCTAAAAGGTATTGACAGTGTCGACCCAAGGGACTTTTTCAGCCTGAAAAAAGAAACAAGGACCAGGGGGTCACAAATGGAGATTAGACAAAGGGGCATTCAGAACAGAAAATAGGAGGCACTTTTTTACACAGAATTGTGAGGGTCTGGAATCAACTCCCCAGTAATGTTGTTGAAGCTGACACCCTGGGATCCTTCAAGAAGCTGCTTGATGAGATTTTGGGAACAATAAGCTACTAACAACCAAATGAGCAAGATGGGCCGAGTGGCCTCCTCTCGTTTGTAAACTTTCTTATGTTCTTATGTTCTTAATTAAAACCATTAAATGGAGCCTTGTCTCAAATGTCATGCTTAAATAATGTCAAATTTCTGACGTTTGCAATCACTCCTGTTTGTTTATTTTTTTAATGTGTTTGTACCCGAGTTCGGGGGCTGGTCTTCAGTTCCAGCTGCCTGCCACATAATGCTTGTCAGACAAAGCACATTTTTTATATTAGCAGGTGAAAGCTAAAGGAAACAATCCACAATAGCTGATCACAAGCTCTTATTTCTTGTTTCTGGCTGTTCTGGCCTGCAACATATATCAAGAGCAGGCAACTAGACCTGAAGTGCTGCTCCTGAAATCAGGTGAAAGCTGCTGTTTTTTTGTTTTTTTTTAAACTAGTATTAGGAGGAACTTGCTGAAATCCTGAAAGGTTTGCAATCATGTGATCCACAGGGGTTTGAAGTTTTTAAGGCTGATGGGAGTTCTTGGGATGCAACTGCTGTGTCTCCTGTGAGTCCACTGTCCCCTTGATAGGTACAACAAGGTAAAAACAGTTCCTTCTAGACAAATCTTACTTTTTAATTGAAACCCTGGTTTACCATGCAGTGGTGTTCCTTCGTAACTGAGAATTTGAAGAAAGCTCATTGAACAGTATTTCATTTTCAAGGTGCGATTCAAAAGAGTAATTGTGTTAGGTTTTTAATTCTGTTATATTAACCAAGGCTTTATTCGTATCACTTTTTAGCATTGCAGCATCTGTGCCCACTGTTGTGCTGCAGATCTTCTGGTTCTTTTGCTTGCTTTATTTTTCACACTAAGCAGCAGTAGGTAATCACTTCCTGTGCTGTAGGGGTCAGTAAGACCATTGGAGTAAATCTGACCTACAAGCCAAGAAGTGAATCGATACCAGGAAGCAACAAGAAGTAATACATTAAAATAAAAAAAATGGTCCCAGTGATACTGTTGTAGCTTCAAAGTAACAGTTTAAACTGTAGCATTGCATCTGAAAAAAAAAATATGTACTAAATAATAATAACGAACAAATTCTCTTCAGGACAATGAAGTGGGGATCATTGATAATGATCAGAAATAGTAACAGAAATAAAGATAGTGGATTGCATGGTGGTAATGGTGGTAGTAGTAGGTTGAAATATCAGTTATCTTAACAAATGTATTCTTTATGTTTCATTAACTTTCATTTTCTGTTTCAGCCATCTTGACAACTTTTTAAAAGTCAGAACTATGGGGCAGAGTGTTGCAGGGGGCCAGTTAAATGGTTACACACTGGTGTATGTGATGCACTCAGGAGATATATTGATAAGTTGTATGAGTTGTATTGCAATATTAGATAAACTAATCTTGTGAATCACTAGTGCGCTGTGGCAACCTCTTCACGTCAATGCAGGTACAGTGACTGAGTCAGTCAGGTGCATCTTGTTTGTAATTCTGAGAGCCTGCCAGCTTCTCTCTAAGTGTTCCAAGGTGTCAGTTACTGACCTTCCAAACCTTCAAGGGTGGTGCCGTGTTGTACTTGATGGTTCCCAGACTGCGGGCCAACGAAGCAAGCGATGTCGGGCCCAATTCACAAAGCATTATGGTTTGTTTCAGAAGTTTAAACAGTCCTTTATAGATTGTAAACGGCGCCCACTGCATCAGAAAGAGAGAAACCCCACACGAGACAACACTAATTAATGCATTCATTAACAACACCTGTTTGAAACCACTGCTTAATGATGAGATGCTCACATGGACGCTCGAGCCCTGTTCTCAAGAGTTACCTCTTTCAGTGGACAACAAAGATTATTTCAAACAAGCAGAGGTAAATAAATACCTTAAATAAGTTGTATTGTAAATGGTACTGCTGAGGCCTGTTAGTCTGTAGTAACGGAACTGCACCGTCAATAGTGTTTATGTTTTTAGAGTACTGTACTATAAGAAGTCGTGCCAAATGGAGATGGAGAGATGGAAATAATTATCTTCTTCATAAAAAATATGTATTTTTATAGAACTGTTCATAACATGAATAAAATTGAAGATTGTTTAGATGACACATTAGTGATGGAGAGTCCATGCAAAAGAGTGTTATAAGTGGGTTTTGCGTGTTTGTACCTTTGGTAATTGATAGATAATGTTTTATTGCTCCGGTGAAACACACCCTAACATTTTGCCTCGGTGTTTTATAAACAGCTTGTTGAGCTCAGCCTCTAGTGTTTAGCATTTAGTTTCCCATTGGTGGCATTGGTGCAAACAGCCGGTGAATTTAACAAGACGGCCATAGTACCAACAGGATTACAGCCACTCAACGGTTGACATGCCTAGGTATCACATGACTATTAGGAATGAAAACATGAAAGACAGTGCAGTCACTTCGGAAGCCACAGCCAGCATTAAAGTTAGCTAAAGTGCTTTTAAAAAAAATACTTTTAGAATATTAGTAAATGGTTCATCTGGAGCAATAAACGCAAGAAAAAGAGTAGCTATAGTTAGTTTACAATTATTGTGTGACATTTAACGGTCTCTGTAAATGCTATGCAAATTCAGTTTGTGTGCATGTGTGTGGTCATGTAAAGATTGTGTACTGTAATATATTGCAAAATGATAAATTGCATTTGAGTGAGTCATTTCCTTGAGACTTCATAAGCTTAAATTCACACGTTAAAATAGTTTAATAGAAGGCGAGATGTTCCTGATCCCTCCCTTTTTTTGGTTCTTTGTGTATGCGTGTTATTGTGACAGGTGTAGAAATGATCATGTATCTGTTTTGATAGCTGTCACTTTGATTGGTGGGGTGATTCTGCGAATGTAAAGATGTGTCAAATTTTATCTTAATAGCTTGCAACAGAGAGGAAGTTATGTGTTAAGGCATGTAGTAAGTCCATCCTTTATGCCAGCTGACTGAAAACATTCAGGGTAGGATGTTTCTGTAAAGCAATATCCTGGCTCCAGTGAAAACATTAAACCTGCAGCATTGTTTGTAGGCCCTGTGTGTAGCAGTATTTTAATATTAGCACATAATGGATCTCAGTACCTGGGATTAACAGACCATAGTGATAGCTCTGTCAGTCAACCGAGGCAGTAATTATCACGGTAGTCATTGTTTCCTATGGTTGCCTTAGCTCTAACCTAGCACCATTACAGTAATAGTTACTAAGTGGTGCAGGTAACTTTTCTGTAGATCATATTAATCTGTAGTTCCTGCTGCCTGACACTGACAGCATTGTTGTTTATATTTTAGGTATTCCTTACAGAACAGTTGCACTTCCTTTCTCTAGAACTCAACTGAATGACAGACTTTTCGGAGGTGCACAATATCCTGAACAAAGGTAGTGGAGACCGGGGACAGTTATAACACAGGACGATTGTAACTCCTTGAATTCGTCCTATCAGAAGCAAGCTAGAGTGGCGTCACTCACTCTGCATCGGCACATGCTCAGTTCAGGTCTTTGTCTGCCTGTGAGAGAGGAGCTGCCCATGCCAAAGTCCTGAGATTTGACCTACTAGAGTACATTTCTTCTCCAATTGTCTTTTTGTGATAAATACCTGTGTTACCCAGTTTACAGACTTTAAGCATTCTCATCCCTTATCTATGTACTTATAACTGACACAGTCTATTGTAATGGCTATTGTAATGGCTCCCTGGGATGGCGCCAGTTGTAACTTACATGGCCTTATGTGACAATTTTTAATTTTCAATAAAGATATTCAGTTTTTGAATTAAATGAAAACAAACATATTTGCTTTATGTGAAAATCTTATTAAATAAAACATTCAGTTAAATGTGTTGTTACTTATTGAATTATTATTCTCAGAATGTTACATCTGATCTGGCCATGGGGTCAGTTGTAACAGCGCACCCCTTTACATTTCAAGCGCTCTTGCTGTATGTGTATCACCTCTTGAAACAGGTAGCTATGGGGATTGGTAGAGGACAGGTGTAAGTTGTTTGTGTGAAAGTCTGGTCAAACTAGCTCAAATAGTCTGTGCATAATGGAGAGAAAGGTACAAAATGTTCCCTGGTCTCCCCTACCCTAAAATTCTCTAACCACCACCAAGTGTCTCTGGGCCTAGGGTAAGCCTTGAATGTTGCACCAGATTCTAGAAGTTGTGTTAAAAACCCCAAATGTACACATTAAGGGTTTGTTTTTTTTGTTTTTTGTTTTTACATCAGGGCTATGGAAAGTTGTTGTTGTTATATTGTAGACGGGATTTTTCTTCTAGGAAGGAGAAATGGAGATTGTAAATTCAGAGAGGGCAGGGATGTTGTAGAACAAGCTCGGGGAGGTTGGACGTCATTGCAATGAATGCTTTCATTGCTGGTCTGTCCCTGCTTCACTCCCCACCCCGCTGGGCCTCAATGAATCTGCATTGGCAGGGTGACTGGAAGAAAATGTTTTTGTGTGTGTATTTTTTTAAAATGCAGACTCGTTCCATATACACTGTTTAGTATATGAAGTCTTTAAAAACATTTTGAACTATACATTTTCCGATAAAGTTCCAATTATCGGATTCCAATAAACAAACTTTTTTTAAAACTGGTCAAACTGGTTTTATAAGATGGTACACATAACCTCGCTTCTGCTGCTGCTGCTGCTTCCTATTTGACCATTTGTCCATTATGTAAAAGGTGCTAATAAAAAATGTAGGTTTAAAAATCAATAAAGAATAAAGATAGTAAGTGCCATGAAATAAACTACACCACAAGGAGAAATGTATATCCTCTCCACACCCGCAGCTAATTTTAGCAGCCTCTTTAATAAAGGGAAGCGTTCAATAAAGTTTAACCAGTGCTCACGGGTCAAGAATGTGACCATCTGACAAATTATAAAATTCCTCTCGCAACTGATCTGCCCTTGGAAGCACGCACCGCACCATGGCTGGATCCCAGACTCAATTGCGAGGTCACTCAAAGTTGACTTTCTCAGAGTCGCTGGCAGGCACCGACGGCGACTGTAGACGAAACAGAATCTTTACATCTTAAACACTTCTTGACAAAGGATTTTTTATAGTGGTGTGCATGTTTTAGAAGAAGAGACGAAGGCTGACTGGAAGCAGTAAAGACAAAAAAAAAAAAAAAAAAAAAAAAACCTCTTCCGAATGCCAAGAAATCCAGGCAAAGCAACGAGAACCCAGCCAGAAACTCGCGTGAATGACAACACACGTGTTTAATCTTCGTCGCAGGAAATCAAATATTCTGTGTAATTTGGAGTAATGTTCGCTTCTATGAATCCTGTTGACGTAGGTCAGGGGTGCTCAATACTATACCAAAAAATTGTAAAAGCATGGGTCATACATTATAAGAAATAACGCTACGAAAATAAAATTACAATCTTACGGCCTCATGGCATTAAATAACGTCTCAATTCAATCTAATTACTCTGATAATGGTCTATTTTCTCAAACTAATGAGAGCAGTGTGGTATTTGACTGACAGGCAGGAAAAGAACGCGGTGTAAGCGAAAAGGGAGGGGCTTGATATTGGCGTTCAATGACTTCATAATAAAATACTTACAGACGATCATAAATATTTTAACCCTTTCATGCCCTCGTATTTAAACAGCCAGGTGTATGAGAAAAGGTAAGTTGGAAATTAAGTAACAAGAACGCGTATAGGCTACACGTATTATATACATGTTCGGTACATTGATTAAAATTGATAGTGATGATTAAACACGGCCTATTTCGCAGTGTCACTGGAACAATTTTTAAAGTGGGGGTGCTGAAAGCCATTAAACAAAACTGTAACCCCTGCATATGACAGAAGCCATGCAAAGCCCAGCACCCCTAGTTCCAGCGCCCCTGCTGTTTCGTAGTTACTGTCTGTAAGCCGGTAGTTGTCTGTGCTTTAATGAAAAGACCACTCTTTGCTGTTGTGGTAATCACTGTGCACTGAGCCGCTTCCCGAGGCTCTCTGGAACCCTTGTTATGTTCAGGTTCCATAGAACAATTCTTATATACCTGTCAACAGAAAGAAAAGACGAACGCCACGAGCAAGATGTAACAACTCGTTTTGACAAAATGTTTTTTTTTTTTTTTTTTTTTTTTTTTTTTGTAACGACAAGGTAACTTTGACAGAAACTAATATGAAACCACCAGTTTGCTCTTGAAGTCAAACAAATAATATAGTATTCGGAACACGGTGGGGGGATTTCATGCATGCCTGTTTGATAATCTGTCATTTACGTTTTGTTTGATCAAAATTGCTATATTATTCTCAACCTTTACAAAGATGTAGAAGTGTTTCCTGTATATATAGAAGCCTAGTTTTGTTCGTGTTCTATAAAGAACCCCAGAGGGTTCGATATAAATGGTTCTAAATTCGGTGAGTCACAGAACCCCCTAATTGCGTGGGCTAAATGTGAACGCTACAGAAACGGGCACAGAATGCAGTCGACTTAAAATGAGTAATGCGGATATGTATAAACGTTTCAAATCCCTCTCTCTCTCTCTTAGATATGCAAAGCCTTAACGGACTTGCCGCTGACACACACAGCAGATAATTTTACTTAAAGATGTAAACATTTAAATCACACGCACTTGTGTATGAATGCAGGGTCGTGTTTGTGTGAATATTGAAATTGTTTAAATTCTTGCAAAAATGTCAAACAAATTGCTGTTTGAAGAAGCACCTATTAAAGTACGTTAATCGTCTTTCAACAGGAATTTTATGTTAAATCTTCCTTTTAAAGTGTGTGTGTGTGTTTAATTGATGCCATGACTTAATGACATTTCCCTAATGAAGAAAAACAAAGTGATTTGATTTTAATTTGGAACATTTAAACAAAAAAAAAACGAAAGGCAAATTGCTGCATTGACACCTCTAATAGTTTTTTTTTCTAAAAGCGGCTTCATTTGTAAATTTATTTTATAATTATTATTAGACTTAACAAAAGGAGTGAGGATGTTAATTTCCCGCTGCAGTCAAACCACGGATCTGTAAGTATATAGCTCCCCGTGAATGACAGTTTTATTTCGGTTCAATTAATACTGTTAAACCGCTGTTCTCTTGACAGACCCCTTCCTTTTATAATAATATAGCCTTTTCTGTTCTCTCATATATACTGAAAATGATTTGGAACATTGAATAAGGACAAAGAGAGTATATATTTGACTTTTACTAAACCTTGTAACTTAGAAAAAATCTTTTTTATAAAATAATAATCTGATAATTTCTTTCATGTTTGTACATATGTACAAAGTATTGTAAACTCTTATTAAAAATGTAAAAGCTTCCACGTTTTAAACATTTAAGTAGGGCAATTTTGTAATTCAAAAAACTTTTTTATAGATAACTAATATCTATTGAATAACACATTTATATATTAATACCCTCCCCCCCCCCCCCCCCCCCCCCCCCACATTACACATCCCACATACAGACCCCCCCCCCCCCCCCCCCCCCCCCCCCCAATTCTGTAGGCTAACGAAATGAATGAACCTAAACACAGATTCGGATTCTCTAATGTTAAGGCACGGTTTATTTTATTTCGTAGCCTAATATAAAAAAAAATTAGGCGATTATCGCGCTTTCTGTAATTAGGCCTGAACCATATTGTCATTATTAAATTCCGATAACGTGCCTTACTGAGAGAGGAAACAAAACAATACTACCCAGCACGACTGGATAAACGAGTAGTGTGACGTGTTCAAGATACATTCTAAAATAAGAATAGCCTTTATAAATGGGACATGCATGCATATACAAAGCATATCTACACCGCCTCAAAAATAACAAACCAACAACAACAACAACAAAATAATACTTCTACTGGTATTCGTGTTACCACGGCTGAATAAGAAATTAAACACGACAAGAGTGTTTCTATGGAAGCACTGGAGCGCGAACTGAAGCAGAGTAATTATTGCTTCAGAATTGTGTTCTATTTCTTTTAGTTTTTTTTTTTTTCAGCATTCTTTACATGAAGCCACACTTGGAACCGGAGCGGAGGTGACATTAGGAGGTATGCTTTTGTACGGAACACTTCAAGTTTAAAAAACAAGTCCGATTGAAGCGGAGAAGCTCAATGGGGACCCCTTTGTAGGGAAACACATTGAGTTTTGATTTGGGACAATGGTGTTTCTCAAATTTCTTGCAAAAAAACCTGCACTCCCATCTGTGATCTCAGAGCAATCTCCCCTGATTTCCCTTTCTCTGCGATTCATCTGGCAAAGCAGCAGCAGATGTAAGGGACGGAGTCTGCATTTTAATTGCCGGGCATACCTGAAATTGAACAAAAGTAAAGCTATTGTCACGTGTTTAGCAGGGTTAAATGTTTATGAACAACGGAGAGGCTGTATAGATGCGCTGTACACATGTATGTTAAAAGGATATAGAGGACATCCACGTATAGGGGTAAAGAAAAGACAAGTATTGGGTTATGTGCAACACTATAACTTTATAAACTTAAATGATTAGAAAATTAAGTTTTGTGAAATAGGCTAATTTTGTTTGTTATTAATATACAAATATATAGCCTATATTGACTCTAACTGCTGTTAGCTATAGGTCTATACTAACATACATTTGGACTTTATTATTATTATTATTATTATTATTATTATTATTATTAGTTTATTTGGCAAACGCCTTGTATATGAATGCTTTATAAATAATGTTAAAGCAATATTATGAATTGTTATGACTCCTGTGTAGTTCTAATGGTGTTGTTATTAATCTAAAACGCGTGAATAATACATTTATACACATGTATATAACTTTATTATTTCCTTTTTCTTTCCGTTCTGTTCACATTTACCCCAGTACGCTGTTAAGGACATTGCTGGTTCATTTTAATCCATGCCCGAGGGGGCCGAAAATGAAATGGGGGAGGGGATAGAAAAGGACTGGACCTAAAAAAATAAAAAATAAAAAACTGGACGTTTGGGTACCCATACAATACATGCTGAACGTTTGGGCGAGCAGGTGGACAACCCCCCCCCCCCCCCCCCCCCCCCCCCCCCAATTAAAAATAAGAACGTTATAGCAGAGGGGGTTGCTGAAGCCGAGTCTTTGTTAAAGCCTTGTTTAAAAGTATTTTATGAAAAAATGTAGAATTTTTTTAAAAGTCTGTAACTTTGTTGAAAGTTTGTTACGGTGACCCTGCTGCATTTGATCAGTCTCTCTCCTTCTCTCCTCTCTCTATCTCTCTCTCCTCTTTTTCTCTCTTCTCTCCTCTACTCTCTCTCTCTCTCTCTTTCTCATACATAACAAGGCTAGGTTTAAAATGTATGGTATAGGCCATATTGATGCCTCCTCTGCAGAATTGTTTGCGATTCATATTTCAATGTATTTTTATTGTTATATTAACTGACTAAAAAAAGAACAACATGAAAGCCTAACAAATGATAGCAGACGCTACGCGACAAGGGCTGGAAATGTCACTTTTACATACAAAGTATTTTTTACGAAGCTGGTTCCCTGCTTTTAAAAAACAACTGCCATGCACCTTTGCGATAAATCATTTATAAAGGCGAGTAGCTTAAACCCAAAGAATCGTTTTATATACAATAACTGGAACATCAAAGACGCATGCGCTATATAGGAGAACTTTTCATTTCAAATAGTAATAATACTAATAACAATCGTTTTGTATATACGTGCGCTTGCGCACAAGTGCTCCGGACAAAAGAGTCTTCAGAGTAACAAATAAAAGCTTATTTTGGGCAGTTATTTTAGGGCTTTGTTCGTTGCCTTAGGGGGATGCTTCCATTTGTGTAAGAGCGCTTCATCACATGGGCTTTTCATGTGAACCAGAGGTTAACAACCTAATGCGCACTTGGTGAGGAGATGAAGCGTGTAAGGAGAGCCTGGTTTTCCCAAATCCTGAGCTGCTGCGCGTCCCTCATATCTGCTACTCTAACCTCTGATAGCTAATAAACTCAGTGGTTTAGCGGGGAGTCCCCGGGAGGCAATCCGGGGTCCAGCTGCGCTCAGGCGGGGCAACAGCAGCCAGAGAGGTCGCTAGAATACCCCACCAGGGTGCTGGAGGTGCAGAAACATGCTGCTACGTATGGTGGGTCAAGCGTCCCCTTTGTGAAAACCTACAAAGGTGTAAAAACTCAATCATCTGTAGCTTTTTTTTTTATTTTAAAAGGGAGAAAACGCGTTCCATGCATTTGTTGCATAATAGATTGTTAAATGTATATGTTGAATTGCAAACTGTTCTCCCAGTCATTTTTAATTAGCCGCTGGTATTTAATTAGTTAGAAATTAGAAGAAAAGAAACCAGGCCAATTAAAAGTAGCTTAGTTTTGCACTCCTATTGCAATACAGGATACGTCATTAACCGTGACATTTGATAGATATTTGAAAGCATTTTTAATATTTCATTATTGTTATTGGTATTATTTGAGACTGGCATTGTGTTTGTCAATTATCTATTTTGAAACAATTGGTGAAGAGACGAAGAAGTTGAACGGTTTTACACAAACAACAACAATTAAGCGTCATTCAAAATAATAAATAACGGAACACAAAATAACGTGTTGTTTTTGACATGTTAGTGTCAGCATTACACAATTGCAACCTTGTTACAGTTTTTTGTTTTTTGGTAATAATGATAGCGGCGCATTAGAACCAACCTGGTTACTTTCTAGCTGACACCGTGGACATTGTGTTAATCAGTATTTGCCTTTGCTTTTTTAGCACTGTACATCACTCAGTTTATTGAAATTGTATTGCATGCTATTACGCACTGCTGTTTGGGAATATAACGTTTTTGTTTGAGACACACATGGCATTCTTTGATTTTACAGTGTATATGATAACCACTAGTCTATACATCAAATATCGCTGAAGACTTTCCTAACAGTGTATGTTCAACAGCCTTTTGGAACCCACAGCTAATTTTACATTGGAATTGAACTATCTAGTAAGCCCCCTTTATCAACATGGATTCAATGAACAGTCTTCTAAACTGTGACCAATGATATAACGCATAGTGAATATTTAACTACACAACACAGGCGCCTGCGTGGCATTACATTATAATGAAAATATAATTTTTTTTAAGGTGGTACTTTTCATTCGTGTAAGAGCGGTTCCGAGATAATTACTTTTAATGTCAAAAAGATTTAGTTTAATATCATCTCTATTAGTCTCTTGGTTTGGGTAATTAAAGGTGCAGATGACAGCGGCTGGGAAACAGATGGCATTTGCTTACAGTGATTCGGTGTGCAAACAATGGGAAAAGTCAATGGCATGGGCCCGTGGAACACAAAATAGCCGAGAGACTGAGAGCGAGTACTTACATTACCAGGTACACTAGAACTGCCATCTGCGTGAAAAGGTACAAAAAAACATTGAGGGATGAGAAGGAACTCGGGGATACAGAAGGTTCCAAACAAAAGATGATTAATATATCTGTGTAAATCAAGTCTTTTTATGAGGACGTGAAAATAAATAAATCCAAGTCTCGGTAACTCAATACGTCATGATGCAGCTGTACGCTGTTAAACTGATAACGCATTATATAGCACGCAGCAGGCCTGTCATAGAAGAATAAAGGGCGAGTACAGTTTACAGCTGAAGCGCAGATATGCTTTCCCCCTTGACGCATTTATTCAAAACGACATATGGAACAGATTCGCGAGGGCATTCAATTTGATTGGTATTAATAACGCGAATGTAATTGATATCTTTAAACAGACTCACTCGGTAGTGATGGTTTTTCTGAGAGATAAGACAATAGGCTGTTTTTCAATGACAAATATAAATATGGACTTGGGTAAATAAAGATACATGTACAGTAATTATCTACGTTTCTCAGTTGCCAAAAGAAACGGTTATTATTATTATTATTATATTATTATTATTATTATTATTATTATTATTTCCTAGCCCGCATCCTATATAATTCTCAGTAATGTAGCATTCTGCTCTTATTAATAGCTTATATATTCACCATAGTCTACGAATAAAATATAATTGTATTCGGCGTTTCAGTAATATAAGAATTCTATACATTCATAGACACACATAAATGCCTATGTGCCAGACTGGGCCATATAAAATGATAGTTTCCATGAAAGCCAGTTGGAAAGAGTAAAGACGGTGGCGTCTGTGTGCAATTAACTGCTTATTAATAACACAAGATGCGCTAATCTCCTTGAGTTACTAAGAAATACTTTTTGTTTGTGATTTGGGAATGACGGTCTTGTTAGCGTATTAATTAGGAGCTGTAGCTTATATTATGCAATAAATCAGCACATGTATGGTGCGGAACAAACAACAACATTAAAACACGTAAAACTTAAATATGTAAATACATTAATACAGAAAAATGTAAAATGTGTGTTTTTTTTCCCCGAATGTTTTAATTGGTTGAAGTAAACTGTCTATAGAAACTGTATTGTAGCCTTATCAGTAAGTCTCCTATCCGCCTGTGCGAGAGCTATAACTGAGATCAGGGTCTTGAGTCAGACTCGAGTCGATGTAGCCCATAATAGTTCTTGATATGTTGCTCTAATAGTTGCAGATAATATAACCTAATCCTAATGGGACGGGGTTTGTGGTTTTCATTTAATAACTCCCTTTACAAAATGAAATTCACAAATATATAACGGTTATGTTTTGCTTATAGAAGGATAAATATAATTCCAATAACAAATTTATTAAAACATCTGATTACTTTGAATCACTCACACACACACACACACACACACACACACACACACACACACACACATATATATAATTTCTTGTGTAAAAGTAACAGTAGGACTCTGTTACAGTTTTATATAGAGAATGTTGAAATGTTGGCAAACAATGCTAAAACACCCATACTGTGTCTGTAGACCTAGGAATGCAAATTGTTCCAAATAAAATGTTTTCTTCAACTGTACCAACATTCGTTGTAGTTGGTGGCTGTTTACAATAACGTTTTTTTCTGTTATTACCACTTAGTTAAACTTTGAGCGTTTTGCCAGTGATTTTTTTCACCTTCTGAAACTCACGGTTTACCTTTTTTAAAAAAAAAAAAACAGGTTTATTGCAGTACAAAAAATAAAAATAAAAATAACGCTGATAATAACAACAACCGTTGTTATTATTTACAAATATGAACTGTTTTATATGTAAAGAAAAAAATTAATGATTGATATTATACCAAATGCAACATTTTCTCTATAAACCAGTAGGTGTACAAGGTCTCGTTTATACTACAAAATACCAACATTCTTATGAAATATCTCGCATAACTACGTAATTTAGGAAAATAAGGTTTAGTTATTTTAATTATATATGTATTTATTTTGTGAGGAAAATGTTAACAAAAACCAAAATATCAAATTAATAAAATGAAGTTAAACGTTGGTTTTAATCTGGAAAATATAATATAGATTTAAACATGCGATTTATAAAATAAAATCTCCAAGACTACTATTCAAAAACACGCATGCCGATTTCTAAAATATTTCTTCCACTAAAATGTATTTTGCTTCAGCAAAATGAAACCATAATAATCTCAGATCATAAATAATTAATATCCGAATAATAACCGGTATTCCTATTGTTATAGCTAGAATGTACACGAAAACGTCATTAGAAAAAATAGAACGAAAAAATGGGCATGAGTAATTATTACATTTCAGGCAGGTTTCGAGACCAATCTGGTAACCAGTGCAAGAGTCTATTAATGACCTGTTGCTTGTTTGTTAACTAGAGCTAATCTGAACCCTTTATACCCGTCGCTCTGTAGTTAAACCGAATGAGCCCAACCAATTCTTCACATCATGGCTCCACATTTGTTTAAAGGACAGAATAGCTGTTCATGCGGAAAGAACGACACGGCACCGCGGTGACAGATCGAAAAAGGAGGCTATAGCCTGCGTTTGATACCTAAATCGACAAGCACCAAAAAATAAAATAAATAAAAAATCAAATAGGTCGAATTCCGTCAACGTACGACATATACGAAAAACAAGCGTGTTTCGACTTCCAAATATTGTTTTTACTGTTGCGTCGAAGGCAGGTGTGGGTGTTATGCACCATTAATTAATTAATTAGCTAGGTGCGAGGACACTTATTTAGCTAATTAAAGATAATTAGCAGGGAATCTGAGTGTTTATTAGTGGTTCTTATTAATTGCATACTGTAGGATCTGGGATCTTCCTAACTTAAAAGCGCGCTTGATCACAAGGGGAAAAAAAAAAAAGGTACAGATGTTTTCAGAACTATCACGTTAATTTGCTTTTTAACAACTAACCCTATAAACAGGCAACCCCTTGAACAATTAACGTGGTGTAGACAAGAACGCCTAAGCTTTGTTTTTAGAGCAAAGTTAGCAAAACTGTAAATATTCTTTATCAAACCGCTTTCTTTAAACAAGAATCTTTCTTTTTATCAATGGACAGGTTAGTTTAATGAAAGTATGAATGCATTCACTTACCTAACCTTGCATCAGAACGGTTTACACAGAGGTGACGTCATCCAGAACAATGGTACATTGATGATATCGCTTTGAAATGCATAAAACTGAAATTGAAATTTAAAAATCATTTTTTGTGGATAAGTAAGAATATACAGCCAAAGAGGGTCTTTTTGTAATCTGGTAAAAAAAAAAAAAAAAAAAAAAAAACTTGTGCATTTAGAATAATTACCTAAAGAGCAACGTGATGTTTAGTTTGGCCAGTTATCTTCAAAAACTTTTTTTTCCTTCACATATCAATAACAAAAGGGCAATTTGAAGCACAACACGAGAGTTTAAAATACCACATAATTTTAAATTTAAGAAGACGGCACTGTTTTGTTAACGCGTGTTCAAAAATACTAGGCCTTTTGATAATGCAATAATACATGTATGGTTGTACAACGTGTTTATTTAAATTTAACAGGAATTTGTCACAAAAAAAATCAATGTGTATTATGTTTTCTATAATATTCTCGCTGCAAGACCTCCTTTAGATTTTAAACACTTGTTATTTGAGAAAGGCTCAGGTGGACACAGTTGAAAGAAATCGACAAGCCAATCAGATTGAACCTTCCCCCTTTGGCCAATGAAAGCAGCCACATTGTTGTCAAACTTGTCTAATGAAAACGTATAGAGCAACAATAGAGAGGGGAAGAAAGAGAGAGTGATTGAAGATCTGTATCTAGTGGCAAAATCACCTCGAGACTTCGTTAGTGTCTCACCCTCGTGCCAGTGGCAACTTCTGCAGCTTTGGGGAGACGAGCTCGACTGCTTTGGTTTATTATAGACGTCTTCTAAGACCCAAAGCTCTCTGCAGCAACCCGTGGACTCTAATCTTTTCTCTTTGGCACAGGGGAAAGCGACAGCAAAGTGCTCTTTTAAAAGTGACACGCTGTATTTATCTTACCGAACAAGTGAGTTTGTATTTATTTATTTTTTGTTTAGTTTTTTAAACTCGTTTTTTAAAAAGTTGATTGAGAGGGTTATTTTTTTCCCCCTTAGAATCAAACCATATCGAGCTATTTCTTTCGCTACAGTTTACTCTAGAGGCGACTTTCTGGAGTTGTGGAACTTTGTACATTTAGAAGGAAAGAAAGACGCAGGAGAATCAATCTGAGAGGTAGTTTTTTTTGGTGTTATTACATAGATTTGTAAATATAGAAAGTGCATTTGTTATAAACAATCTAATGTAAAATTATTGATCTATCAAAGAGGGCTGTGTAGACGTCTTGTCATTCCGGCCTGAACAGTTATTGAGCAGCTAAATGTATCTGTGAAGTTTTTCTTTGTAATCGTTTATCATTTTTGTGCCTGATTAAACAGAGCTTGAAAGAGCGCAATAGTAACTTTTAGAAAGCTAGTAAGGGACATGGAACTGAGAGCAGAGATTCCTACATCACAGTCCGGCTCCCACGCACTGCCGGGCGCTGGAGACGGCGCCGCGAACTCCATTCCCGTTTCGATGGCCAGTACCTTCTTGAGGGGGCCCCCGCTCATCTTACGGACGACGGAGAAGTACCCCCGGACACCCAAGTGCGCCCGCTGCAGGAACCACGGGGTGGTGTCTGCACTGAAGGGCCACAAGCGCTACTGCCGCTGGAAAGACTGCATGTGCGCCAAGTGCACGCTGATCGCCGAGCGGCAGCGCGTCATGGCAGCGCAGGTAGCGCTCCGGAGACAGCAGGCTCAGGAAGAAAACGAAGCCAGAGAGCTGCAGCTTCTCTACGGGACTGCCGAAGGACTCGCCCTGGCTGCTGCCAACGGAATCATCCCGCCCCGGCAGAATTATGAAGTCTTTGGGTCTGTCTGCAATGACTCGAACTCTGGTAAGCCCCTTTTGTTAGCTTTAGGTATTATACGATATGTGTTTATAATATATAATTTGTCCAACAGGTTAGTTGTATTGGTAATAAAGGACGGACAAATTGATGTTCCTGTTATAATTAGTGAAAACATGCTTCATGAGCTACACATATAATGTTGGGATAGCAAACACAGGAGCAATGCTAAAAACTGAATGAATGGATATGAATGGATATGAATGTTGACAGTAATTTCCTCAGTTTAGATGTCCAACATCATCCCAAACTCCAAAATAGGCCCGACTTCCTTATGCGAATTATTAATTGCCTAACATATCAAGATAGCTGGCATAGTTCTAATACGATTCAAACATTGTGTGTGTGTGTGTGTGTGTGTGTTGTTTTAACGACTTATTTACCTCAATTTTACCCCATAATGTTATCTTTTGCTGTACTGTATGATCTCAGTGTTTTTAGATAGTTGTTGTATTATTTGATTCATAGTATGCGGACCTTGCAGTGTGTCAAATAAATACGATTGTACTTCACGCCATATTTTAACATAACAAGTTAAGCACCATAGTGTAATATTGCTTTGGTACTTACGTAATACAATTGCAAACAATAGATCTGTTCTTCAAAACGAAATTAGCAAAAAATATTCTTACGTTATTTTTGGATTGACTATTTACTCAAATTAGTTATTGAATACCATATTATGTGGTTTTCATTGGCATCACATGCACATCGGTATTATAAATACTTGCTGTTTTGGTTCTCTATAAAATAATCAGTATGCATTTAAGATATAAGTACATTGGATGTTTTGGGATTTCCTTCCATCCCTTTATTTTAAACACATTACAAACTGCAGGCTACTTCTGTACGCACGATGGCGATCATTTTCTATTATACATTAAAAAATATTTATTTATACCGTTTATAATATAGCAGTTCTATACATGTACAGTACTTTATATTTGGTGTCAACCTTTTTCTGTGGTTTTTGAAAACGCAAAGTGCTGGTTTAGTTCTGTGCGTAACTATCATGATAGCAGAACCCATTCCAAATGCTTATGTTTTTTTGTTTTTGTTATGTTTTTTTTTTATTACAGACTCAAAACTGCACAAATTCGAATTTTTTCCGAAGAACCTGATGTCAAGGTCAGAGACCCCTCAGCAGAGCCAGGGGAAGTCGATTTCCACAGACACGGAGTCGGTGACAGGAAGCGTCCCCGGCACCTCATCCCCCGAAGTGCGTCATGGATCTAGCTCGGAGAACGGAGACGGGGAGTCTTTCATCAGTTCTCCTGTCTCTAAAGCCGTGAAAGATGGTGAAGTCACCCCGGGCTCCATTAGCCCACTGGGCTCCGACTCGGGCTCCGAAACGGACAAGGATGAACAAGAGCCTTTGCCTCCATCCGCATCGTCGAAGCAGATGAACGCCATAGACATTCTAACTAGAGTGTTCCCCACTCACAAGAGAAGCGTTCTGGAACTGGTGCTGCAGGGATGCGGTAAGGACGTGGTCCAAGCAATTGAGCAGATCCTCAACAACAGCGGGCAGGCAAAGGCGCCCGAAAACACTTGGACAGCAGAACGGACCCTTCAGAGTGTCCAGCCACTCTCAGCCGCTACCCCGAGGCCAGTTCTTCCAGGAGCCATGGGGCCTGCGATAGGCACTCTGAGCAGCAGGTCAGCCTTTTCACCTCTGCAGCCCAATGGCCCCCACTTTGGTGCAGACCCAACCACATACCCACTCAGCACCCACTTGGGACTTAACCCGCTACGTCTGGCTTACTCTGCGCACAGCAGGGGGCTTGCCTTCATGACACCTTATTCAACCGCTGGGCTCATGCCAACTTTGGGCTTTCGGCCACCCATGGACTATGCCTTCAGTGACCTCATAAGGGACAGAACAAACTTGCACAAGGAGCAGGGTTACAGCAATGGTCTTTATGGGCCCATGGTGAACAGTAACCCTGACAAGCCATGAACCCTGACCTCTACCCATCTCCAAATCTATCAAGAAGAGGTCATTCAAATATTACACAAGAACCCCTTTATATATAAAATAGACACTGGAGCCCATTCTCGTGTACGTGCTTTCATAACCTCACCCATATGTCAGTTGCAGAATAATGTATGTTTTTTTTCTGTGTATGACTAATGTCTTCCTCAGCAGTAGAGGACTTGATTAAATAAGGAATACATGATTGCCAAAAAAGCCACAACGCGGGACTTTCTGCCAGTGGCGTCTTTCAGTGACAATTTGATGAAAGATCTGAATAGTTTTATTGAAGCGGGACCTTGATATTATAGGATATAACAAGGTAACATGATCTCGCTTGGTTCTTGACTCGTATTGTCTGCTCTTTTTATTCAAGCACAGGCTTTCATGGCGAAAGTGCCATACTCAACTTGATTGTACAAGCGTTCTAAGGTGCAGTTTCTTTCTTTCTTGTTTTGTAAAAGCTGTTGTCACTATCCTTGTTATACATCCAAAATTCTGCATTTTTTTGTTGTCTGAATCTTTAAAATATACAGAAACACTCAAAATAATGTACTAAGTTATTAATGTAAGATGCAGATGGTTTCCCTGTGAGAGTTAAAGGGGCGACCTGCAATGCACCTCTGCATAAGGTGGTACAGGTTAAACTATTGTAATTTAGACAATTGTGGTGGTGTTTTATTCTTTTAAATGAACATTGAAAATATGTATATACCAAGTCTAGAGAATTAGAGTATATTTGTAAGTGTAATTTACCTGAATTCTACAGCAGCAGCACTCGGTTCCATGTTTGGTGAATCTGCCCCTTTTCGTGTGAGGGAAGACCGTTTCTTTCCGAATAAATGTTGCCAGCTTTGTGTACAGTCACAGTATGTGTTGCATTTCTTAGAAATAAATGTTATTTTCTACAAACAACGTGTATGCTTTCTAAATGGATTTAGTTCAAAAACAAATTTTTTGAATCGAGAGAAGAAATGTCAATAGACATTATATATAAATTATATATACACTGATATATTAAACACGTGTTATGCAAGTTTTACTACACTGTTCAGTTTACTTAGGCGACCTTGCAAAGTTCCAAATCAACGCGCTTAGCTCTGGGGTAAGTGCTTTGCCATAGGGTCCATCATCATGGCACGGGCGTGTTCAGAAAGTGTAGACGCAATACACAAATACTTGTGTTTTTATATAGCTTTGGCAAATGTTGCATAGTACTGTATTCTTATTTTACATATGAGAATGTAATCATTTTTAGAGGTTCGAAAACAAAACAATTTTTGATGACCCTTTGCACTTAAGAAATCCCTTTTTCACACTTTCCTGAAAAACTACACACTATGTGCAATCGTTAGGGATATTTCCCATTTGATATATATATATATATATATATATATATATATATATATATATATATATATATATATATATATATATGCATTTCACACACACACACACACATATATATATTCTATCTATATTTGATATATATATATATATATAATATTAGATATATATATTATATATATATATAATATATCTATATATATATATATATATCAAATTATCTTACGTAGCTACGAAAACTATATGCCATTGTTGAATATATTCTCAACATAAATATATTTTAAGTATTAGGTATACAGTAACAATTGCCAATAAGTACAACGATCAGTTAGTGATACATTGATTGACGTGTTTTCAAAGTTAAATTGGATCAATATTATATGCACATTCATTATAACAAATATAAATATATCCCGAGTTACACAAACTGCATAACCTTATTATATGCCATTTAAAAAATAAAAATAAAAATATTTTCATATTGTTATAACAATGATGATGATTATTAACATTCATACAATATTATTATTACTATAATTTACATAAAATTTATATTTGTAACAATAAATTACATTTCTTAATGTAAAGAAAAAAAACTTTTTTTTTTAATCAAAAGAGTATTACTTCTCATTTTCGTAATTTATATATATATATAATATATATATATATATATATATATATATATATATATATATAATGACACTAAATTTAGTTGTTACATTCTTGAACGCACAATGTTGTGAACATATTTACATAAAAAGACTATAATATTTTTTAAAATTGTAATCATCCCTTTATAAAATATTTAAAACATAAACACCTACATCTAATTCAGACGAAGAACAGTAAAACAAGAATAATGCTTTAGAGATGCCGGTTATGGCCTACACAATTTACGTCAGATTTTCACAGCTTGCTTAAAATTTAGAATAAACAAAAACGCTCCTGCCGTTTCGACAAGAATGCGATCCTGGCATTATAGCAACATCCCAGTAATATTAACAATGCTTTTGCCACTTAATCTTTTGTTTTTTTGTAAACGTATAGGCTACAGTAAAACCGTTAATCTTTAAAAATAACCAAGAAACACCTCATAAGGTATAAGGGTTAAAAGTGAGACTATATATATATATATATATATATATATATATATATATATATATATATATATATTATTTAGAGAAAATGTCCGCGTTTAATTACATTTTAGTGTAAAAAACTTGATAAAACCAGCCTACACCTCAAAAAGGAAGTTTATGAGATTAATTTCGCCTTTTGTTTTTTCCCTCCACCTTCCGTTTTCTGTTTATTTCTTGTTCTATTACACTATTTTCTGAAGTTCACGTCATCGTTTGGTTTCAATGGATATATGTGCTTTAGAACAGTTAGAATGTTATAAATTGAGAGAAACTTCAACAGATACACTCCATTATGTTGGTACAATATATTTTGTAAAAAATATTGACAATTGACAATATAACTGACAAAAAATAAGCACACTGAAATTTTAAACTCCATGGTAACCATATATGCAAATATATTTATTTATGAAAAAAATGTTGATGGATCTGGCATCTTCTTTTTATTTTCGATTCGATTTGTTTTCTTTTTACCGTATCTCATTTGTAATCTTGCATCAATACGTGCTATATTGAATACAGCATATAAATGACTAGGCTGCATTTTGAAATAGTGTAAGGCAGACATTTCGACAAGAACATTTCCACCAGGATTGATTAATACAATTAGTTGGCTGTTATACTCTCAAATTCGCATATTGGGTATTTAGGGCCCTGTTAAAATAGGAAAAAAAAAACATATTTTACAGTAAATTTACATTATAATTGACTTTAATAAAACAGTATTTGTACATTAATCCTATTCCGTATTATTCAAAGGAAATCCTTTTTTTTTAAAAAGTAGCCTATGTTACAGTAATATTAAACAACAAAAAAACAGAAAAACCCATGTCAAAATTAAAAATTAAATTTACGGAAAAATACTTTTTTTTTTTTTTTTTTTTTTTTTAAGTCTACTTTTTTTTGCAGAAAGTCTATAGAATTCAACAGCTTCCTACTAAAATGAATGTATTCCAAACCAGCTTTCCATTTTGAGAATTGAAACCTTAAATATAAACGCGTAATGAAGTCGAGTAAATGTTAAAAAAAGCGACATAGTCATTTAAATTAGGCTGTTTCTTAAATACTTCTCGTATTAATGGTTAAAATAACACATTTAATTTGTCTGGTTTACAGTAACGCCGCAGGCTGGCTTAGCTCCAAGATACCGCACTGGTGACAATGAACAAATTCACTGTATTTTTCGAATTAAGATTGTAATGCTCCTGAAGTAGGTTGCCAGGGAGACATAATCCTGCCACCCCTTTGGCTGGCACAGCTGGACGGTTTACTTTCTTCCATCAAACTGTGTAAACACGGGTCTCAGATTGACAGTGTGCCTTCGGCTATAGTTCATTTAACAGAGGGAATTTAACACCAGTACACGTTATTGCGCCTCCCGAGTACAGCAGATAAATTATATTGCTAGCAATAATACCAATCTACCTTCCCTTTTTTACTGTTTACTTTTATAAGTTATCCTCCCAGGTGTAATAATAAGACACGCCTAACTAAGCAGTGGTGCTCTGTACAAGGGTTTTGTCGAATTTACAAGCAATCTGGCCGAATTCTAAACTCCTTGTTTTCTTTTTGTATAGCCTTCAGGTCCAAGTGTCAGTGAAACTTAATATGACAATGCAAAGATTTAATAAAAGAAGGCTTTAATGGTGAGCTAATTTGATTGGGTTGGCTAATTCCTCTTTAATTGAAAAATAGGTCTGTGTTAGGTGTGTGTGTGTGTGTGTGTGTGTGTGTGTGTGTGTGTGTGTGTATATAAAGACAGAAAGGAGGGCGGGAGAGGGTCATTGGTCATCTGAATAAACTATTTTCTTTCCACAGTTAAGTTTGCTCAAGGATAGGTCTTCATATCTTCAAACAGACAGAAGTTCTAGTTTCCCTCTAGCAGGATTTTTGAGATCTTTCAAGGCCGCTTCACTTTGTTTATTTTATAGCAACGCTACACGGCCAGCTTGTATGGAAAGCAGTTGAACTTTTAGGCTCAGTAAAGGCTTTGTGCAAATCTGTTATACCACTTATGAGGAGTCATGTTTATGTTATCTCATGAAAAGTTAGCTGGATCTTTTTTTTTGACGTTCTGCAATCCAAATTCATTCTATATTGTACACTGGACGCTATCTATATAGTATACATGTATACTCTGAACACGTTGATGATAATTGAGGAGTATCGTGCTAATATTAATGCATATCATTTAAAAAGAATTCCGTATGTCAAGATTTTGTGACATATCCTCTAATCCCCCTTTCAGCGTGTCTTTACCAATCACGGTTTACACTTTTACAAAATAATTGACGAATGCCTCTTCAAATACTATGATTTGTACTTGTGAGGTGGTTGGAGTTTATATAAACTAGGAGGCTCTCAATTCAAAGACTCATCTGAAATAAGACTGTGTTTTTACTGCAGAATTTCAGCTGTTTTTTTTTTTTTTTTTTTTTTTTTTTTACAGTTACATTGACATTAAAAGCACACATTAAACGCACAGCCGGATGTATATGTATTGGTAGTCATTGTAGAGTAATTTATGAAATACTTCAGTGGTGGCCGTATGAAGACCAGACTATAAATCTATTGAATGGGAAAACCAACACATTCTGAGCTATCAGATAAATACATGAACCCACTAACGTGCTAATCAACCCGCCGTTTGAGTTCACGTCACATGTGCATTCGTGACGCATTAATCCCACATTGCAAGTCATCTTTAGGCATCTACACTACACATGAGGTTTGATCATTTCTTTCTTTCTTTCTTTCTTTTTGCACAGCAGAGCTCTGTTCAGAAACATGTCATGAGGTCGCCTCAGAAGCGGAAGAGCTGATTGCCGAAGATGACGTGATCGGACACATAACAAGTCTGCAGGTGGCTTGTGGTGCAGTTTAAGGTCATGCACTTAATTAAGACACCCATGTGACCCTATACTGTAGTCTATAGGTTAGCTTTACTATAAGAGCCGCTACGTTACAGTCATGGTTCTTTACAGAAACAAACGAAATACGTTTTCCAGAGAAAGACACGAGAAACCATAAAGTCTCAAATAGAAACCAAGTCCACTAATATACAATAAATACAACGGCGCAACACGTATCCATAGTTAGCCTATTATTATTATTATTATTATTATTATTATTATTATTATTATTATTATTATTATTATTATTATTATGGAAACATTTGTAAAAGTCACATTTGTGTAAACGGACCCTATATATATATATATATATATATATATAGATATATATATATATATATATATATATATATATATATATATATATGTGTGTGTGTGTGTGTGTGTGTGTGTGTTTCTTTCTGTAATTTGCAGATTATTATTGTTATCATTATATTTCAATGTAGATCATTATTATATTTTTAGAACACAGATCTCCCACTTTCATTTAGGCCTAACCATACCACACCTACACATCAAGAATTAATATCTTTCCTGAAACTGGTATCACAGAATTCTGGGCTCTCGACCAACAGATTGATTGAAGCATTAAGGTACGGCGGGGATGGGTTAACATAGAATTACCGGCTCCTTTGCAAGGAGCGTATATATCGGATTTTACGTCCCTGTGTGTGATTACGTCACCTACCAGACCTGTGACGTTTTTCTTTTCAAGTAAAGTTAATTACTGGCACCGGTACTTTGTCAGATTCGAGAAATTGATCATCATACCGTTCGTCAAAAGTGTTTCCATTAAAAAGACCAACGTTTTATTGTGGGTCTGTCTTTTTTTAAATTACTGATTACTAAACGTTATAGAATAATGGTGTATGAATTTCAGTTCAAGGCTTTTTGGTAATGCGTCTGCGTTGAAAGGGAATAACGTATAATGAGAGAACGCAGCTAACCAATCAGAAAGCAGGATTTCTCCAAGCAGTTTTATAGTAAAACATAATGTTAATCTAATTGTGTACCTTGTCGGATAAACTGTTGCAAAATAGGTCAATACCAGACAGAGAATGACAATAAGGAAAAAATAAACACAATAAAACGACTAATGGTAAGGAGGTATTTCTTCGAAGTCACCCCATTCTTACAGAAATAAACGCGTTACAATGATAAACAGATAACTGTGCTTCATACAGTATTTATTGTGCAACATTTCAATGCAGACCTAGATTGTAAGATAAAGTATACGTGGTTACAATACTTTTACTGTTTCTATTGCAGAAAAATAATGTTTGTGTTGGGGGTTGGTTTTTCCCAACTGTGTCTTGTCAGTGTCAGTTTTACTTAAGGGCTGATGCTTTTTTTGCATAGAGCTTGGACTCTTTTTGTAGATCACATCAATATATGTTCTCTTTATTCTAACTTGGACACGTGCAATGTTTTTGGACAGTCTGTGGCTTTGCAAAATCAATTCGTTCGAAGACACGTCTTTATAATATAACTTTCTTTAGAGCGCTAGGATCTATCTATCTATCTATCTATCTATCTATCTATCTATCTATCTATATATATCTCTCTATCTATATATATATATATATATAATATAAAATGTATACTATATATATACTATATACATGATTAATAATTAATTTTACAAGTGAACTAAAAATATGATATATGTATTTTAATATACTTTAATATACTTATTTTGTTATGCTTACCAGTATGTAAACCTCCTGTATAAATGTGTACTAAAGTATGTTCCAAAATGAAGTGTCTATCGCACGGAGTTGAGCGCCCTCTTGTGGGGATTTTTGTAAAAACACGAGTTGTTTTTAGGTGTAATGGCGTGTGAGGAATCTGTCTACACTTAGTATCCGTTTCTTTAGTTGTTGAATTAATATTTTAAAAGCTTCGGCAGCACCAGAGTGTCATGCCAATAAAGCACATTTGAATTGAACTGAATTGCGAACGTGTTTTAAATGGCTCGATGACAGCTACACAGTCTTTATTTAGAAATCCATTTTAAGACTCTTCACGGTTAAAATGTAATCACTTTTTTACAACAAAAAAGCCCTGCCATCTAGACAGGAAAATGTCATTGACCTGTCCGCAAGCGTCGTCTACACAGCGTGAAACAGCAGGTATTTATCATTGCATTACGTTTAGGGTCTAGAAGTACTACAGAATTATCTAAAACGCAAACGAGCAACGTAGTAATGTAACGTAGTAATGTAACGTAGTAATGTAACGTACACTCACAGGTTAAAAACTGTCGCAGAACCTTAACATTGTCCAATTATTGAATTTCCTCAACCAGCAGCTGCTCGTGTGATTGGTTGTTGTCTTTGTAGTTTAGGGAGCGAGTGGCTTACAATAACCAATCAGAAGGCTTCCTAATCAGCTTTGGACATCATTCAAACCAATCAGCCATAGCCTCCCTGAAACCCGGAAAGCCGCAGTTAATACTCGTACTGTGCGAAGGGCGTGTCCTGAAATGTCATCAGCAATCAAGCAGTTAGAAACTTCGCTGAAATTGAGTTCATTTTTGTGTTTCATTGTCATGAGCTCTGCATTTGAGGTGCAGAGACCCAGAGGTGTCGCTTTATCAAGTGAGTCTAGCTTTTAACCATGTGTGTACGGGAATAAATAAAGACAGTTATAAAACTGAGTGACATTGCCTTTCACGAAACATAACATTGAGTGGCAGTGCCTTTCACGAAACACGCTTATCAGGTCCTTCGCAAAATGGTTTGAAAAGCGTCAGATTTGTGTCCGTGGCATTACACAGTTTCAGTATGTTCTGGAAAATGATTTTTCATTTACATGAGTTTGAGCCCAAACTGTTTGACAATGGAAGTTACACGTCGTTAGGGGGTCAGCTAGTGCAGTTTGGACGGGAGGAGCGATGCTTTTCATCAGAACCGGTTTTTGTTAATGCTATTTATAAATATTTACAAAATGTCAAATTAATAATAATTATACCACTAGTACGACTTCTGTACTACTATTACATAATATTTTCCATCACATACTGTAACACTGCTAACCGTAGTCTAATCATCATTTTTAGTGTGCTAAGCTAACGACACAGAAGCCGTTTTTAGCCCGAGAGATTAGGAACACGAAAGATCAGTTTCTTCAAGCAAAGAATGGCACAGTTGAAAGACAAGACATTAACGACATTTTAAAGTAATTTAGTTATTTTAGCCAAAACCCTTAGTGTCACTTTTCTGACTGGGTTTTCTGACTTTGACATATTATGCTCTATATCTGTCTTCAGAGCGGCAGAGCCATTTACTTGCCAGGACAAATCAAAGACCATCCCCTTCGGGAGAGTGAATGGTGACTATTGTGACTGCAGTGACGGGTCAGATGAACCAGGTCAGTACTTATTAATACTGGCTTTAATTAAAAAGGTTTATATATATATATATATATATATATATATATATATATATATATATATATATATATATATATATATTTTACTGTGCAAAAGTTTTAGGCAGGTGTGAAAAAATGCTGTAAAGTAAGAATGCTTTCAAAAATAGACATGTTAATAGATTATATTTATCAATTGACTAAATGCAAAGTGAGTGAACAGAAGAAAAATCTACACCAAATCCATATTTGATGTGACCACCCTTTGCCTTCAAAACAGCATAAATTCTTCTACATTAAGCATTCTTACTTTACAGCATTCTTTCACACCTGCCTAAAACTTTTGCACAGTATATATATAGTGCCTTGCAAAAGTATTCAGACCCTCACACAGTTTTCACATTTTGTTGCTTTAAAGCTTGCAGTCATGACACTTTGAAATAGGAATTATTATGTGTTATATACACAACCTACTCCACACATTCAAAGCAAAAATAAAAAGAAAGAAGTAAATAGATAATTAATATGAAATAAAAATGGAAACGTCATGATTGCATAAGTATTCAGACCCTTTGCTGAGGCAAACCTAAATTAATGCAGGTGCACAAAATGACCTTAATAAGCCACACAATTAGTTGAAATGCCTCTATCTGTGTGCAATATTAGTGGTTCTCATGATTTCAGAACAAAAACACCTGTCTCTGTGAGGTTCATTGGTCAGGTAGTGAATTTCAAGCAAAGAATCAACCGTGAAGACCAAGGAGCTTTCAAAGCAAGTCAGGGATAATGTGATAGAGAGGCACAGAGCAGGAGAAGGGTAGAAAAAAAATATCAAAGTCTCTGTCTCTGAATATCATCAAGAAATGGAAAGTACATTGTACCACCCAGACACTGCCTAGATCAGACCGTCCCTTCAAACTGAGCAGCTGGGCAAGGAGGAAACTGGTGAGGGATGCCACTGTGAGGCCAACGACAACTTTGAAAGAGCTACAGAGTTCAATGGCTGAGATGGGAGAAAATGTGCATCAGTCAGTAACATCCAGAACACTTCACAGAAATAGCCTGTATGGCAGGGTGGCAAGAAGGAAGCCATTACTAAAAACAAGCCATCTCAAAGCCCGCATGGAGTTTGCAACAAAGCACCTGAGTTATCCTGCGAAAATGTGGCAAAAGGTATTGTGGTCAGACAAGACCAAATTGGAACTTTTTGGTCTAAATGCCAAGCGTTACGTTGTAAGCGTTAAGCGAGCAAATCTGCCAAGAAGAATTGGCACAAATTACACCAAGCCAGTGTGCAAAGTTGGTGGAGACAGACCCAAAAAGACTTGCCGCTGTAATTGCTGCCAAAGGTGCTTCCACCAAATATTGAGTTGACGGGTCCGAATACTTATGCAATCAACAT
This sequence comes from Polyodon spathula, assembly GCF_017654505.1. NCBI lineage: Eukaryota > Metazoa > Chordata > Actinopteri > Acipenseriformes > Polyodontidae > Polyodon > Polyodon spathula. The sequence continues at coordinate 32,607,577 of NC_054551.1, read as the reverse complement.
ATTTCAGTTTTTTCTCTTTAGTTTTTGCTGACATTTACTGTAACTTATCTTACCTTTAGAAGTCTTCAGTTTGAGCATTCAAGTTTTGAATAAAATGTTAAGTTTAAAAGAATTTGTATGCATCATCTTGTAATTTCACATAATGGGACACCATCGGAAGGGTTATGCTATTATACATTGAGTTTTAGTTTTTAATTGTGTACAGAATGTAAAAAAATATATAAAATAAATAATCCTCACATAAGCATCATCAATAAATATTTTCAGTTATGGACTTTTAATAGGATTGGAGTGAAGTTTATTGTAAAATAAAAACTAAGACTGCAGTTTTGCTGCCCTCTGTCGGCAGCCTAGACCACTGAAGTGGCTCTGCAACTGCAGTTTGACTTGAGTAATGATGAATTGCAATACAAGCTAATCTGTGGTTGTTTTGTCTTGCAGTAGTAGATTATTAAGTTAGTTCATCACATGTTGGAGGCTGTGTGTAATAACAGTAATATTTCAGGGGCTTTAATATATAGGGTGTCCCCTACCCATACATCAGGCAACATAATTAGTTTGCTGTATTTCTTTCAGGAGTGAAATGTCTTTTAGCGAAGAGGAGTGAATTGCGATCATGTTAACAGGTTGTGGCTGTCTTATTTAGAGAACATCCTAATCAGTGTGCCATATGGTATTGCCTGTGAAACCAGTTTCACAAGCCTTTGTAAGAAATGTATGTCTGACCCCAGCTGATTGATACAGCAGCTATGCACTGTGTCACGTTTATGAAATAGCAGATCCTTCTCTCTAACTGCTGTTTTAGGTCTTTTTCTAGCTGCTGTCTGATTTTGCTTTCCCATCAACCAACCAAACTCAGTTTGTATCCCCATACCAGCTGAGACTACCTACTGAGTTTTCATTTAAACTGAAAAGGACCGAGCTGGTTTGGAGCATTCATATATGCTTTCAAAGTAACTGAACCACACTCCACATCAAAATGAACCGTCCGAGCGAGCCAAGTGGGAATGGGCCCTTGCCTGTCTATTGTCATTCCCAATATGATTTTCTTCTTAAACACATATCAGTGAGAAGGTAGTTGAGCATTAACCTTAATAATGCTGATAAAAATCTTAAGTAAAGGGGTGAGGATTAACTATTAATTAAAAAAAGAAAAGTATTTCTTCACTATACAGGGACATCTGCCTGTCCAAATGGGGAAATTTCACTGCACCAATGCAGGCTACAGACCAGTGAATGATGGCATCTGTGGTGAGTCAGGTGTAAAGCCATATTGAAAAAAAAAACCATTTACCACCATGCTGAGTCAGCATGTTTTGTAGCATCAGCAGGTTGTTTACTGTTATCAAAAAAAGTGGTGCAAACTTGCAGTAAATGTATTGTGAATATATTAATTTTAGCAGGGGAAAAATATATACAAATTGACTAAAAATCTATAGAATTACAAGTTTTTACTCTCCCTTTTTGTTCTTTTCCAGACTGCTGTGATGCTACAGATAAGTACACCAGTGGTACTGTTTGTGCAAATACATGCAAGTGAGTATTAGCCTTGGCATTCAAGTAAAATGGTGCAGGGGACGCTTGTTTCCTGGTGGCCTGATTTCTGTTCTGTTTTGCACCAGTACAAACTAGCAATAAACAACTCCCACCGTTATTTTATCTGTATCCACCTATACCCAGATTGTTTCTTGCTAAATATCTAGGCCCTGTGTTTAGGTCCTTTGCTCTAACCACTAGGTCACACTGTCTGGCAGTCCACAGCTTTACCCAGATGATATTCCAGAGTTCCACCAGGGCACGTTGACACTTCATTTTTCTTGTTACCCTTTAGGCCAACCTTAAAAAGTAGAAAATTTAACGGAACAGTTTTTTCTTTCCCCTGACATTCATGGTTTATCGCAGAGCCACAGGGTGCAAGAATGTAACCTTTACTGTCGTCATCCCCCACCCCCACCCCCCCACTACTCCACTGCTCTGCTTAGTGTTTCAACAGTGTCATTTACCAAACTGACACACTTGACTGCTACCAACGTTCATAGTGATAGTCACTGCTGATTGTTTTTTTAATGACTAATACATTTCTAAAAACCAACAAAAGCCACAATGGGCCAGAACACAGTGTTCAGTTCGTATAAGGTTACAAAGTCTATACTGCACTGTGTCGCACATGCAGAACAAGGGTATACTTAGAAAGAGAAGAACTGATATTTAATTTATTTTCATCAGTTTCCGCTGACGCAGAATCAATTTCTTCACACTATGGACCCTTGTATCATACATTGTTAGTAGCACAAAAACAAGCACACCCACCAACAGCAGAATTAGAGACATTGGAAATGTGAAAACGTGAAATTGACTGCATGCACATGGAATAATCTGAGTTTGTTCAGCTTCCCAGTGTAGAATAGCATATTAAGTGTAATAAAGCTTATTGCGTGGATGATAAATTATTGCGGGGCATTCTAAAGCAGAGAGAGATAACGCATATTAAAAAGCATGTTAAATGTGTAGCGCAGTCATGGGAAAACTGCAGAAGGACCCTCACATTCGGGCACTATTAAAACGTTTCTGTAAAGAAAGTCCTAAGCAGGTTTCGTCACAATTGGCGGTCATTAACTGACTGTTCAGTACCGCTAATGAAACAACAGAGATGCAAAACTGTGATTAGGTTCCTGATGCATTAGCGAGCCTTTGTTTTGAAGCTATGATATGGTGGAGAATGTTGCAGTACACTTAATAAAGTTAGCTCTCTGAAAAGCCAGCATCCATTACACAAGGACGAGGTGTGCACAACTGTTGTAGACTGGCTCTGATCGGATCCCTGCTTGCTTGCCAGGGAGCTGGGGGAAAAGGAGCAATAGACTTTGAAGCAGCTAGCTAAGATGGTGAAGGCTGGGCTCCTGGTGAAAAAGCAGCTGATCGAGGAGGCAAGGAAGACCAGAGAGGAGAAGAAGGTAGGTACCAGACCTGGGCTCAACTATTAGGGTTTAAATGTGATTAAAGCAAAGGGCTTGATACCAAGAGGTTCCCAGTTCAAATCCTGCCTCAGTCACTGTGTGTGTGTTTGTGACCCTGAGCAAGTCACTTAACCTCCTTATGCTTCATCCAGATGAGACGTAAAACCGATGTCTTATTGTAAGCGACTCTGCAGCAGCAGTTGTTGATGCATAGTTCACCCCCTAGTATCTGTAAGTCGCTTTGGATAAAAGCGTCTGCTAAATGACTAATAATAATAGCACTCTACACTTTACCTACAAGCACTGAGTATAGCTAATAGGGCTGTCTAGTTGAAATGTGTCCACACTTCAGTTTAGTTTACTACTGTTACTCCTAAAGGTTTAGCCATTCACTAAACATTAAAAAGTAAATAAATAGAGATATCAGCACCTGATTCAGCGCGTTCTGAATAGATTAATGAATGGGGGCACTGTTTTAGCAATGTAGACCTTGAAAATGAATAACTAAGCAGTCGCGTTCTTGAGTGTTTATGCTAAGGCACGCAGCATGAGTAAACCTAGTCATCTACACAGCAAAGCTGTTGGCAAGAGCAGCTGGTGTGATAAATAACAGTCGCAGGGACTTGTTGGAAATGCTGAAGTGAGATTGAGACTGAGGCAGGTTTGATTTCTAGTTTCCTGGAGCAGCTTGCAGGTAATCGTGTGCTTGACATTCAGAGCGTTCTGTAGTGTGTTAAACTGACGCATTTATAAGAACTTTCATAGCAACAAAACAGCTCAGTGATTAAGCCTTGGTCTCTTGGTATTGCCGGACCACTGTTTCAGTGAACTACTTGCTGGGGCTGACAAAGGTTACAATGACCAGGCAGGTTGACGGCCTAGGTTTTCAAAACAAGTCATTAAACCCACCTTTGTTTCCTTTTTTCGTTGTTAAATGTTGCTCTTTTTTTCAGAAGGATATACTAAAGGAATTCACATGTACTGTTGTATGTTTAAATTGCATATGCTCTGCATACAAATAGTCCTATATTAGTAATCTGAACAGTGGTGGTATTTAGATCCAGAGCTGTTAGGATCAATTTTAAAGACCATAGTCTCAAGTAGTTGGTTTCTCATTTTGTAACATTAACATAGATTTTTGACATTAGACTTGATGTGGGGCTCACCTGGTGTGCAGGGTGAGAAATACTTTGTGGTATTACCGTGTGTGTAGCCCCCCCCCCCCCACCCCCCTCACTGATCAACCACTACCCCACCACAATAAACTCTAGTTGCATGGCAACAGAGAAGACAGATTGATTTATTAGAAATTGATTTGTCAGCCAAGGTCCTGTAACACTATGAGAATGACATCCCCCGGGGCCCATGTTTAATATCTTTCTAGTCCGACATGTTTACAGGCTCCCTGGTGTAACGCATTGGAAATGCATTGTGATTAATGTTCCTGGCTGACACTTAACTACTATATTTATGGCCCTTTTTTCCCTCCTTCAGGAGAGATTAGTAGGGTGGAGGAGTGAGTGGGTTACTGATAATGAATGAAGGTTTTTAAACCAAGATGAATGTTTCTGTGTTAAAGCACTGCTTGAGGTTCTGGTTCAGAGAGACCCTGAGGATTGAAAATGCAGAGCATTGAAATGTCAGCTTTGAGAGGCCCAGGATTGAGAGTTTGAGAAGCACAGAAGATGAAAATGAGATTGAAAGAAGTGCAAAGGCTGCCCGACTTTGTTCTGCAAGAAACGGTGTTGGTTTGATCAACCAATATGCAGATGTGGCTTTTTAGTGCAGGGTATATGTTGATCGAATCTGTTGTGCACTATAATTACCCCAAGTTTCCCATAGTAAAAGCATAGGAAAGTGTAATAAAGCACAGTGACACCATGGTAAAGTATAGGTTAGCATTGTAAAGCAAAGAGAGATATGGTAAAGCATATTAATAAACATGGCAAACTATGTAAGCTATGGTAAATGCATAGTATAACCATGGGAAAAGCAAGGTATAAATGTAGTGCAAAAAATACTATGGTGAACTTTTATAAGGGCATGGACATTGATTCAGAAGCTAATTGGCTTAGTGTTGGATTGTGTTTGACAGAGAAAGCTGGAGAAGCTCCAGGAATCCCAAAGAGCCTTGGAGAGTGAGGCAGAGGCGAGAAAAGCACCGCTCCGCCTGGAACGGTGAGACCATTCCTCTGCCCAGCTCTGGACAAATGTTTTGCATCCCCTACAATTTTAGGATTGAGACATAATTATTAAAAACAAAAGTCAACCGGAAGCCATAGTAGTAGTACAGTATTTCTTGTTAGAAACTTTATAAAGCACACTAATACTTCCTTGTACATGCTATTGAACGCAAATTTCTAGTTTTATAATAAAACCATGTTTGGTGGCAATAGTCAGTGGTACATATTTTGTTTGGTGTTCCATATGATGGGGCTTCTCTGTGCATTTGCTATTTCTTTTTTTCTTTCTGTTTTTGATGGGGTAACTTTTCACAGTTCTGTAGCTTTCTTTCACACCAGGAGGTGTAGCTGGAAATCCAGCTCTGGCTAGAAGCTTTGCGATTATTATTTTTTTTTTTAAAGATCAAGGGGCCAAGGAGGCTGACGTTCTGGTAGGATTCTGCTATGATGCTGCTGTGGTTCTGCTGTGATGCTGTTGTGATTTCGCTGTGATTCCTCTGTGATGCTGCTGTGATTCCGCTGCTTGCTGTGTTGCAGGGCTGCAGGTTGCCAAGAGGAAAGATCAGGAATCCCAGCTTGTGGCCAAGCTCTTTGTGGAGCTCGACTCTGACCACAGTGGAGTGTAAGAGACAGGCTTGACTTCATGACTTCCTCAAGGGTATAGGTGCAGTGGTTGGAGCTTGAAATAGCACACATTGCACTGGCCAAACCAAACACCAGACCCTGAGCCAGGATCAGACATTGCTAGCATGGGTAGCCACATGAACCCACCCTCAAGCCACAATTCTATGATAGCTTTGAATTGTATATGTCCTGAAGTTAATTGTGTATCAACATGTTTTAAGAAAAGTCAAGGAGGCAAACATTTTGCCATTGCGGGTTCTGCAGTCAGTAACACTCAGATACTTTCTGATAAGTTTTACTTTATAGCACTGTATAGCATAGTTTGTTTCCATACGTGTTAAGGGCTAACTCAAGAAATGTACAGGGATTTAAAAGTGTAATAAACAAGGTCTTAGTTTAGCATGTCAGCATTCTCAAGCATGACCTCATTCTCTTATTGGCACTTTTTTTGACGCAGGTGAAACCAGTTATTCCTGCCATAATGCTGGAAGTTACTTCCTGTGTTACAGGCAATAGGACCCAATCTGAGCCTTGTATTCTTTGATCATATGCTGCCCGTGTGCAGTCTGGTGGCATCCTGTTATTTATCCGCAGGAAGTGAATGGTGAGAGTACATCTGTCAGGCTCGTAGCAGATGGAAGCATGTAATGGGCTTCACCTGAATAAAAATAAAGTCTGGAAAAGGAACAAGATCAGAAAAAAACAAGTAAGGGTTTTGTGAGAATGTTGTTAAGCTAATGAGAGGGACATTTCTGTGCCCGTAACATACATGCCCAGCCTGAGGAATAAATCTGCACTTACTGTGATAGTTAGCCTGAACTTGCTGTAGCTCTGTAGCCTCTTCTGCCGCTGTACTGATCAGTCTGACGTGTGCCTCAGAATTTCAGAACCTGAAGTTCAGGCTCGCCCCGAGCTGGATGGAGACGCCAATGGGACAGTGACTGAAACAGAGGCTCGGGTGAGAAAATTGTTTACTTTTCATTTATTTTTCTGAACCTGCGGGCGGTTGCCAGATAAGCTGTGCCACTCCTGATCAAGACAGGCCTTGTTTCTCCCACTCTGGACACTAGATGGCAGCACTTGCTTGTATAACATGTATTCTGTCACATTCCATCTGTGGCACTCCTAGGTCAGTACAGAATTATGTCTGTACCAGCGTTTAAATTCCAGTGAAGTTCACAAGAACCCACAGTGAGGCACACATATGCCTCTCTCTCTTTACATCTTTACAGTAGGTATACAAGATCGTAGCTCTCCCTGAATATTGCTTTTTTGTTTAACGTTTTAGAAACACGTCTAGTTTAGGGATACACTTCTATCAATATGCATTATTGTATGTGTGTATATGCAAAGGGACAGTGTTTTCCAGGAATGGATAAATACCGGCCCGATAGATTTGGAAATGCATGGAAAATGAAATTGACCTGAAATTCTGAAATGCTAATTCATTCTGGTCGAGTCATTTTAAGAAGTTTATGATGAATACTGGTCCTAGTGAGCTTTATTTGTGGCCTTTTGTCATTCATTTTTGAGTGCGCAGAACATTTAGATTGGATCATAACACTGAGAGAAAAACCTTACAGTAAGCATACGTATTCAAGATAGATAATATATATATATATGTCTGTGTGTGTGTACTTTTTAATTTTTTTCATCAAAACAGGCCATCTTGGGAGGTGCTGTAGGAGTTGACCTCAGAACATTTCAGGACAATGTTTGGCACATCATTAAAGACAAGTATATGGTATGTAACTACCTATTTATTCTACACAAGGTTTGGGAGAAATCATTAGAAATACCTGCCATATTGTTGTCGATTAGGCAACTAGCAATGGTTCAGTGTGACAACAGGGATTTGTGACCATTCCTCAATGGTTACCAGCCTGTAGTTCCATCGGGGTATTTGGGGTGGAAATATATAGCAATTAGAATATGCAGAGATGATTTAAACATGCTTTCCTTTTCACACATGCACTTGTATAAGTAGAGCACTCCATGAACCTTCAGTCATCGTCGGCCACAAGGATGACCGTATACAAACCGGCATTTGTGGAATAACTACAGTAACTCTGTTTACGTTCATGCAGTATCCTGCATTTACAACCGGGGTATGTATTTGTCAGTTTGTGTTGGTGGAAAACCGTATGTATCCCTTATATCAGCATGCTGGAGTTCACAGCAGTAGGAACCATGTTCTGCAGCGTGAGTCTTCTCCAAGGCTTGGACTGAGGCAGCTACAATGAACATGGGAGGCTGTAAAAATCCTGTCTGTTGCTTTCTACTAAAATGCTGTGTCATGATATTACAACAGCAGTATGTTATTAAACCCTCGCTGGGTGTTTTGAATGATATTCTATTAATTGCAACGTGGTAAACATTATGCATTCAGTTAAATGATTATACCACAGACGCAGTCATTTAATAGAAATGGGGGCATTTGTCACCCTATCACTTCAACAAAGTTATTTAAAATATAATTACATATGAGATAATGAGTGCATTGCAAGAGAAGAAGAAGAAGAAGAAACAATGGTTTCAGAGATGTCATAAACAGCGAGGCAGAAGCTCTCAGTGTGCTGGTTTAGCTGATAGCACAATTTATTTTTTATTGTAAAGAGGAGGATTATTCTGCCTTGTTCAATAGCTGATGGAACGTTTAACTAATGTGTTCTTGTTTAGAGTCACTTTACATATAATATTTTTTTGTTCAGTTTGAAGCCCCATGTGGTCAAAATCACTTCTACCCTCCAAGTACTGCCAGTACACCAGAGTGTAACCATTAACCTGCCCCTTGCAACACTGAACCTTAGGAATGTTTTGAAAAAAATGTCAGTAAGAATTGCCACAAAGAACAAATGCATTAATTCTTTCATCCACTAGGGCAGAGTGTTGCAGGGGGGGCAGGTAATGGTTTTCAAGAGTATCCTGGATGTGTTGACTGAAACAGGAAATTAGATACAGAGTGGTTCTAAACATAAAGGAGACTGCGTTAGTTAAGATAACTGATATTTCTTACCTGTGACAAGTTGCTCTTTAACATTTTGGAAATACTTTATGTACAGTACCACCAAAGAGCAAAGGACGTGTCAGCATCTATTGTAGTCCTGTACATTTGCATTTATTTAGAAGCAGAATAAACTTGTATTCAAATCTGTTATTCCACAGCTGGTAAAGTGATGTTGTTGCTTACATTACTGAAGTGTTAATGGCCCCTGTGTTGGTTCTGTACTGGCGGTTGATGACCTGTATGAATAAACAGTCCCTGCAGGTCATTTAACTACTATTACAGGACCAACACATGGATCACTTATTCTATTATAAACCAGATCGTGTCTGTACTTTGTGGAACCAATTTTTTTTTTTAATTTTTAGTTTTAAACATCTACACTGTATCCTTCCTTGTTTTAAAATCATTTTTTGGTACCCTCTGCTTAAGATGAGGTCAGCTGAAAGACAGAATTAGACTCAATTAGCAGAATTAGCCAAAAGACTCATTTGAAAAGTGCCGTGCGTGCGTACGTGCTTGTGTTCATGGCCCCCTTTCGCCGGAGGAGGAATGCAATCCTATAGCTGAACAAAACTGAATTTGGTTAGAATGACGGCTCCTTTCATCAAGTAATTGCTTGCACGTGTGTAAACATTAGTAATTTTTTTTAAATAATATATAATATATATATATATATATACACACACACACACATACATATATATATATATATATATATATATATATATATATATATATATATATATATATATATATATATATATATATAAATAAAAAGTATAAAAGCAGCTGATGTTTGAAAGGTTTACAGTACCCTCTGGGTGTTCCAGAGAAACAAACATTTGGACTTCGAGCCAGAGGACATGGATGAGGTTTCCCTGTGCTAGCGGGGTACAGGCTTCTTGTCACAGAATCGTAAACTCCCTGCTAGCAGGAGGGCTTCTGTGGTGCCCTAAGGTTGCTGCTTGATTGGGGAGCTAGGTGATGTGCAGTGGGCTAACACACTAGCCTTTCACCTCTGGAGGGATGCCTTGGGTTGAAATAAATTTGGTGGTCTCCAGTTAGCCCCCCCCATCGTGTAGCAAGTTTTTATCGCTGTTGTATGTGATTGTCATGTCAGCAAGCCGGGAAGAAACTAGTGACTGAACTGTTTGGTGTGTTTACAGGTGACAGCTTCTGAACCCCCGTGCAGACTGGCTCTGCTACAGAGCATGATGCTGAGTCTCACCATGAGAACAGGAGGGAGATGAGGAGGAAGAGGGAGAGGGAGAGGGAGAGGGAGAGGGAGAGGGAGAGGGAGAGGGAGAGGGAGGTTATAGTTTTCCACAAAGCAGGCTGTCCCAACGGGTGTCTTTTGATATGTCGCTCCTTGAGCTCCACAGTATGGCTGTTTATAATCAGTACCGGTATCAGCAACGAAAAATCAAGCTTAGTGTAGTCTGGTTGAGTCTTTTTTGTGTGTGTTTTGTTTTATATGGCTCAAAGTTTGGACAGGCCCGGTATTCTGTAACCTTGACTTGGAAGGCTTCCCACCATACTTGAGATTGATTTGAGAAGCTTCCCCTGGATTTAATAGAGCATTTTACAGTGCTGGGGAATAGCCCAGGATTTTAGTGATAATACATACTTGCTAAATCACTAGCTTTCAAGACCAAAACATCTTGAAATCCCTTTTCACTATTACCTTGGTTTACATGGCAAATATAAATCATTCAGCTACTATTTTTAAGTGCAATCCCAGGATAGGTGGTTGATCAAATCCAAGGGAATTCCCCATGCTGTAAAATGCTCAGATAAAACCCCAGCTATGGCTTATTCTGACAGGGTACAGATAGATCAAACCCATCCCTTTAGTCTCCACTTTGACAGTTCCCTCCATGTCTTACTTTGTGAAAATGGAGCATGAAGCACAGACGATTTGAAAGAGTCGTATTTGTGTACTTTGCCTTTCTGTGCGTGGCTACACATAACTACCAAAACACATCTCAAACAGCATTCAGTTCTGTTTACAAAAGATCTACATTCAGCAGATATGATTAGTATTTGCATAGACCCTCATAAAGGTTTCAAGGGGACAGTGTGTGGTGCATGAAGCAATCTTCCTATGGATTCCACTGAAGCCTGTTGTTTAAAGGTTTACTGTTGCAGTTTAAACAGCACTGCTGTCTCTTTCCATCTTCTAGCGCGACCCTGTGCAGATGCCAGACTTCGATGAGACGACACAAGCTCTCATTGATGGTAGGTTGTTAAATATCATACTTTATTTGTCGAACGGTGTTGAGGTAAAAGGTCAATAATTGCTATCAAACTATTTCCATAAGAAATCAATTAAAATGTATATTTTTGGGGCATATAAAATTCAGAGCTTAACATTACAAGTGCGCCATATGAATAAAAAATATCTACATTTATTTATTGCTGTGGCTAAAATGCATAAATGAAATTGTGAACCTTCATTCCCTAGTAAATTTGAACAGTAGATTTGCATATATTCCAAACATTTATTGTGCTGCCGCTGCTGTTTACTTTCTCTGATCGCGCAGAATTTGCTGTTTGATGAAAAATAGATTGCGATGGAGTGCGGAGACCAAGGTCCGAGATGGCCAGGGAAGAGTACAGAACCGTATCAGAACCACACGCAGATCTCAAAAGTAACAATCACAGCAGCCAGCAAATCAGACCAACAGTGCTCAGCCAAGCGCATATGTGTGGATTGTAAGCTTTTCCGTGCTTGCCCATTAGAGGATCCAGAACTCATAATGACAGCCTCTATTACATTCTCATTAGTATTGTAGGGCTCTGACCCAGGGCTCCGTGAGTCAGAAGTTTATTGCCTGTCTTCTGGACATAGCTGTACAGTTGCCTCGTGATGTGCTGCTTTGCCATCTAATGAAAATGTTTCCGATCACACATATTTAGATTAATTATGTGACTGGGGATCCTTGAATAGAACCCTCTGTACACTGCCTTCATGACAGTGAGGTGTAGCCAGGCTTTGGGGTCAATTCCTGATTTTCAGTTCTATTTCCAATGCATTTTTTAAATCAATTCCAAGTTTTCTTCTAATCAGTTCCAACAGATTAGCAGTATTCTGTTAAAACGAGCTTCTCAAGCAACAAATTGAAGATACTGTTAGTCAATTAAGTTGGCCTCACATGAAAGCAGTTTCACAATCACAACAATTCTAATGGCTCCAAAATGTAAATTCCAATTCCTTCGACGGAACTGGAATTAGGAATTGATTTTAAAAATGGAATTGGAATTTGAAACAGGATTTGACTGGGTGTAACTTAAGTTTCAAACTTTAAAGCTGCAACGTACAATCCTGTTCAATTTCACTGTAAAAATGACAATGGTTACCACTATGAACTTGTTTTTGTGTTATAGGGGAACAATCAACATAAGAAACTTCCATTTACTGTAATGTGTGTTGTTTTTTGGTTTTTCTTTTACCTTTGGGGCAGGGAAAGCGCCATGCTGTGCTCAGAGCTAATAATATTCCTAAACCTGTGTGCTAGCTTTCTGTTTAACTAGATTATGGGGTTACAGGGGTCCCTATAAAGACAGAGAAGAACAGGGAGAGGGAAGCGAATATTAATATTTCATAATCCCCAAACTTCCTTTAGGGGGTTCCCTTACAAGCAGGCAATTAGTAATAGAATATTTAGGGTAATCGAGCACTTGGCTTTTTAAAAAAAAAAAATTGCCAAACAATTAGTCTTAGCAACATGCAGTCTGTGTAGTAGCAGCTGTGGGTCCCTGGTTGTGATTTCTGCCCTGTCTGGTGCTCTGTGTGTCCGTGTGTCTGCGTGTCTGCGCATATTCACATCTTTGTCTTGGTACTGTAGGTGGCCGGGATACTGGCAGTTTACAGTTTGAAGGTTTTTCTGAATCTTATCAAAGATCTGTATATCAAATAAATAGGTCAGGCTGTAGTGAACACAGTAGAATGTGTACAGTGTAAGGGTCTGGTTCGATATTCATTGAAGGTCATTTTCACATACCCATGAATGCTGCACTCTTATCTTGTTACTGTTGTGTTATCATAAGTAACAATGCTCTGCTGGAGGGCTGCTTATGATGGCTTTTTTGATTGGTTACAAAATATGTTCCCGATATGTTAGAGTCTGGTTTCACAGACACTGAACACTCATCTCGGACTAGTGTTATTGTAGATAAAGTAGTCCAAAACTAGGGCTAATTGGGGTCTGTTAAAACAGCTGTAAACATTTAAACATGTTCAATCCTACAATTAGCAAATGGAACAGAATTTAGAATCCCAGATAGGTGGGGAGTTGTGGATGTCTGCAGAACTTAGAATTTAATTTATTAATTAATTATATTAATTATTTAATTTAAAATCCTTGACGGGGATAGCTGGTGCAAGTAATTAGCTACTTTTTCAGGGTTTTTGAAAACTGTTTGTTCCTGGTCCATTTTCTACCACCTAATTGGTTCCAAATTAGTTTCCTGCAAGCTTCCCTCGAAGGTGTGAAACCAGGAAAACTCCAAAAAGAACCCGAGAGGAGAGATGTGTGTCTCTTTCTCTTACAGAATAAACGTGATTAATTTAACGCTAGCCTACCAGACGTGAAGTTTTAGTCGGTCGTAAAATTGCTTGCTTTCATGTCAAAACTTTTTGTCTAATTTTATAACAGCTGGTAGATTTATTTTAAGTATATTTGTTGTAAAGGCTATGTTACATCTCATTGGGGGTTTACATGGTGAAATATTTTTTTCAAATAGTGCTTCGATTTATACATGCACACACACTGTCTGGTGGGGGGGTTGTCTTACATCCTATCAAAAATTTTGAGCAACAGTAACAGTCCAAGGAAACTGGGGTATTATAGCAATGGAAATAATAGTATAATCCACATTGCAAAATCCACACATCATTTGATGCAGTTGGTAGTTCACCACCTTACCACCTTATCTTAGCCCTGTATGTTAACGTATGCTGTTGGAAACCATGTTTGTCCTGTTCTCATGTGTACTCAGTAAAGGTGTTCCTAGTTTGACAAAAATAATTCAGCACTGAAGGAGTTCAAGAGGAGCAGGACTGAGGGTCAGGAGGAGTTCAGTTCAGGATGGGACAGCAGCGAATGTTATTCTCTCTCACGTCTATGATGAGCTTTCTGATTTCACAGTTACCTGAAGCCAGTGTCCTAGTCTTGCCTTTCCCTGTGGGTATCAGGAACACTATTGGCTTTCTTTGAAATGGTTTGTGTTATGTGATTTTTATGGTCACAAGGGTCAAATAAATGTTTCTAAGTCCTGGTGGATCTGTCATTTTACATATTTCTACAGACCAGAACTACACTGAATAGATTTGCAGTGTTGCAGATTTAGAGTGGTTAGATGTTTGATTTTCATAGACTTTGGTGCACAAAAGGTCCTATTTTAATGATTCAAACAGTGCCATTATTTGTATCAACCACTGTGTAGATCAATTGAATAGACCCCAATATCTGGTGTTGGGTTTAAAAAAAAACAAAATAACATTCCATACAATTACAATTTAGCCAGAGCATGTACCAGTGTGTTACACCACCACTCCACTGAGCAAGCGTTAAATAAGGTAGGATTAGGCTGGGGGGAAGGGGAAGGGGGTGGGGGGGGGGGGGGGGGGTGGAGGAGTTCTGTAACGTTAATGGCCTCTTTTTATCCGGCAGTAACAGTGCTACAAATTATGATCTAAATTGGCAGGCTGTGCTCACTTAAGCGGTGGAAGGTGATGGAGCTGGAAACTGGAGCAGAGTATTGAGTATTGATCGGGCTAGCAGAGATGGAGTGGAGGGGAAGCAAAGCTGGGTCACAGGTTTGCATTTCGTTCCTCTGTCCTACAGAGGGAGGTACAGACTGTTCAGACAGGGGAGTGTTGAGTGTGTCAGAAGCACCCAAACACTATGAACCAAATCCTACTGGATTGTCATGTTGGCTTAATAGAAATATGATGTAAATCACAAATGTCCAAAAGAAGCATACTATATATAAGACAAGTGTCCAAAAGGCTCATTTTTACTGATCTTTTCTGAAGCATTGTCTAGGTCACCCCACTTTAATCTAAGGTGAAAATATGTCTCTTAGAACTGGGCAAGCTGGCAACCCCCCCTATTTTTTTGTAGAATCCAGTTAGCATCTATTTTGATGCTGTTGATCTTGCAGTACAGTTAAATTAATTTAGTTACTTTCATTACCGCCCTGCAGAGAAATAGAAAGGCTTAGTTCAAGCTGACTCTAATAAATTGACAGTGTTAACACGTTGACCTGGAGGACACAGATCCATAGATACGGTCCAGTTAGTGAGGTGCTCCACCATTAGGGAGCAGCTCCTTTAAGTAACTCAGCAGCTCTCTTGTTCTCACCTTTGTTCATCGCATTAAGCTCTTGATGTTATGAAGCACTCTCTGACATATGGGTAGGGGGTTTGGTGCTTCAGACACCTGTTAATTTTGAGGGTGGAGGTTGTACACCTCAGTAAAGAGGTTCTGTATCTTTCATTTACTGCAGCAACCAATGTAACACTGCCGCTTCAGCCTTAAATGATGACAAACCCAATAGGCTAATTTAAATCAGTAATTTTAACAGTGATAAGGATGCAATTGCTGTATGCTGTATAAAGGAGTACAGCGTTAATATCCCCTCCTGTCTTGTGGAGTTCTGTATCTAGTGGGAAGCTGATTTTGGACAACAAAAAAAATCTAATGAATATCCTAGCAGAGCTGGCTCAGTTTGATTTTCATATTTTGTCCTGTGAATCGGATTGGGATACTTTATCATTTAAAAGTTTTGTAAAAAAAAAAAAAAAAAAATGGTAGGAAATGTCTTTGAAAACTGGTAAGAAATGGAATATTTGTATAAATGTATTGTTAAAAATACATTTCCCTGGCACAGTGTCTCTCGTCTATTCTGCCCTCTGCTCTTCCCCAATGAAGGGACTGTGCCTCGCAGCAGGCTGTATTTGATCATTGGACAATTAGGAAATGTATCACTCGTCTGTTTCACCGGCTGCCTGTTATTACGTCTCAGAGTTCCTTTGATGTCCAGACAACACTCACAGGATATTCTTATTGTGTTGTTTACAGTGGCATTGTGAAACAATCTTTCTGCAAACTAGCAGGGGCACAGTTTTATTGTTTGCAGCAAACAAAACTCTTTCTGAAAAATAAACCCAGTTCTCAAAAGAAAGACTTAACCCTAATGCATGGGGACAGGTAAAAAAAACTAAACAAAATCAACTTTCTTCTAATCTTTATATGGGTACATATGAGGATGCCATCCCCCCCCCCATATAAAGCAAGGGAGAAAAAATGTACATAAATGGATATATTTATTCACTGTCTACTACTTTTTATCCCCACCTATTTTCAATATTTTTTATACATGAAAGGGTTAAAGACAAAAACTGGGGGTGGGGTAGAGACGGAGACAGCGATGGACTTGTCAGCAGGAATAGAGGCCATCCAGTTGATTTGCTGTCCTCCTGTTCAGTAAGTGGGTTTCTTTCTAAATCATGCATTTCACTAAAAACTGAAACCTAAGATAATAACAAACGCATGGCTTTTCGTTTATGGATTAATTATTTTTTTAGTTTTTTTACATGCAATAGATATACATCATGATTTTGTATCGACATTACAGGGGTGTAACACTAATGTCAAGTACAATACGAATCACGACATGCAATGCTGGATAGGATATGAATCATGTGATGGGTCCTGATGGGCTACTTGCTTGCATGATGCATACTAAGATAAAATTATTACTTAATGATGAACTGTTTTGTTAAAATTAAATGAGATATATAAAACTATATGGGGTATATAGAACTATAAAACACACTTGTTTCCTTGTTCAAGAACCATTTGGGTGAACTACAGTGATCTGTGATGTGCTTTTGGTCTTGTATCGCTATAGAAACCATACATGCCACTGCTACAGTAAGATAAACCACGTCAAGAAATCGTTACACAAAATAATTGCTACACCCCTAACCAACACCTGTCATTAGGTGCTTTTATCCTTAGCAGCATGGTGGACTTAATAAACTAAACACCAGACTTTTAGATAGCCTTGTCCAGACATGTACATTATTTAGTATCTGTATTTCCCAAAGCCCTGCGTTTTTCTTACCCCAGGACCTAGGAGGCTCCTCACTGTGAGGAGAGATCTGGCTCAGCTATCTGGTGACCCATTCTGCTTTTATCAGAGAGCTGAGTGCAGGTTTTTCCACTCCTGGTGAGAATGCTTGTGGGAGAGTTGTTGAGCAGGGCAATCAAGCAAGCAGGGCTACATCTTAATGAGTTACTCAGTGTGATACGTGTGTTACAGTCTTGCCAATTAGCTGCTGTTTACAGCATTAAAAAGCCCTTTTAAGCCACATTAAACATGCACATTTGGAAATGTGGTTGTGTCTGTGAGGTTAATGAATTTCTCTTCTATGAATTAAAAAGTGAATCTGGAGATTTCTTCCTCAAAGCAGTTTTATTTTGGGGGGGAGGGGTCTAAACAAGTACTGTGTGAGTCATTTCAATACAATAATACTCCTGTAGATGTAAAGAAGGAAAATAAATACATACACGCACTGACGCATTTTCACACACACACACACGTTTATACAGGTCTAAACTAAGTTCTGGCTCATAATCTAGGAGTATTTTATTCTACTAACCATTTCTAAAGACTATAGGTAACCCTTCATGGGTAGACAGTAACAACAGCGTCACAGTACAGCCTGCGTCATCAGAAATATGGGTCTCAAAGCCTCTCTACAAGGTAAAACTGCTAAGTTAGGCTCTTTGCTTAGGCTGTTGGCAGCTATACCATTATAACAGCTTTGCTTCAAGTTGATTTTTTTTTTATTTAAAAATGCCCACCAGCACTACCCTGCTTGTATCCTACCTGCATGTGTGGATTAGAGCATGTTTATTGGCTATGATGTGACAGATATTGCCAGTAAAATGCATCTAGAAGCAATTTGTGATGTGATTGGGTGGGACTCGGAATCACACCCAATCAGAGTGGTCAATAGAACCCTGAAATTCACCTGTCTTGAAACTTGGATCCACGTATCGTAGGACCATGTCAGATAAAGTTAAGCTGATAACCATACATATTTTCCCCACCCTTGCTATTGCAACCCATCGAAAATGTTGGATGGTAGAAAAGATTGAGCAGGTTTGGCACAGGAAACTGTCATGTGAGCTTCCTAATCCACAGGTATCGCACTATTTACAGACCATGAGTGAGTAGTTTCATCTCCATGCATGTCCCATTCTGGTTTCTGTAGTGCATCGCCCACAGGTGCAAATGACTGCCTGCTATTGTAATGGTTATTTTGTAGTGAGAACAATGGGCTAAGACAACCAGAGCTCCTTTTGCATAGAAGCCCAATTGCCAACTAGTCAGATAAGACAGATTATTTACTAATAGGGACAATATTCCACTAAATCTGTTCATTACTACCATAGCAGCATTAAGAATGCATATTTAGTTTTTGCCCTGCTCCTTATATAAACTAAAGATCACTCTGAAAGACACACATTAACTTGAGTAGTTTGTGAAGCATTGTATTGGGAGGGTAGCTCCAATACGGATGTCTTACACCTGACTATTAAAAATAAAGCACCAGATTAAAAATCAAATATCATTCTGACATAATGTAGTCCCGTTCTTTTTAATGTGTTTAGTTTTAATACTCGACTAAATCCCTCAAGTTCTCATAAAACTTCTACAATTTTGCAGCTGAGTACTCTTCAAATTTAATAGCCGTAAGCCTCCCTAACTCTATATATCTGATGTTAGTTTTTCGCCCCCTCCCCCCTCTGAAACAGTCGTCTTGCATTTTTATCTCCCTAATAACATAAAGCCTTTCCGCAGTCTCAGCAGCAAGATAAAGGAAATACCTTGCTATATTTTAATAGCTTCTCCCTGCTCTCACTGGAGCAGAACTCTCCCGTTCACCTTGGGACCAGCGCCTTCAGGAGCTCCCTGTGAATCCTGCGGACGCAACAGACCTGACCCCTGTCTCGTCACTTAACTCATCAGGCACTGGACTTGTTTCCTAATGTGACGGCTACTTTGTAAGTTAGTTGCCTAATCCTCAGGATCTGTTTCATGAACTATTTATTGCTGGCTGTTTTTTTTAACTCTTAGTAAGTGTTTTGGAATCCCTGAATAGATAGTCATGCCCTCTCCAGTGCACCCGGAACTCTTTGTTTTCAAGATTTGGGTGTGAGAAATGTATTGCCAGTTTTCCCCAGCTATCTTGATCACTAAATACCTTGGGGGTCTAATCAATTGCAGCTCATCTAAAGCCACCGGCACGATTAATTATTAAAATATAAGCCCTTTGGTTTACTTGTTTTTGTACAGACAACAGTACGATAAAGAGACTTGCATTTACTGGTAGATGTTTGATCTCCCCACCCAATTTCAATGGGCTAAACTGGGGTATTGCAATCCCTCGCTATTTAGTTTTGTTGAATAGACCACTTGTATGTCTTTTTACTACAACTGTACTACACTAAATAAATTGGAGTCCCAGTGCAATGGTAGGCCAAACATTATTTTAACATTGCAGAATGAGTAGAAGGAACATTTGTTCTTCTATACTACTCATTATACCTCATGCAAACCAACAGTGGTTGTCAAGACTGGTCCTACATCCTGTAGTCATTGTGCTTTTATTCATCCTATTTCTTGCTGGAGGGTAGTGTACCTACCTACACAGTATAAGCATTTTAAATATAGCTTTGACTTGCAACAAAGTACAAGCAACATTTCACCACAGGAGTATGGATAATTGACTGCTGGATACATGGCTGAATTTGAAATAATTAGATGTGTGCTGTAGAATGTTGTGTAACGAAACAACTTGCTAAAATGTGTGTTGCAGTCTGGGTAAGGCTAGTAGTGTGTACATCACCTGCTGTAACAATGCCAACATAGGCAGCCAGTTCATACAGCACTGACTCAAAGAGTCTTTAACTCCTTCAGGAGTTCTGTAGCATCGTCTTATCTCCAGAACGGCCTATGGCGTCTTCAGTCTATTTGCAAGCGAAGTAACAAAACGGCTTAAGAAACTTGCTATTTTTAGTAGCCTCTTACAATGCAGCCACAGCGTTCCGCATAACATCTGCCTGAAACCCAGCTATTTGTTTTCCTAGCCGCCTAGGCCTTGTGCACAAGATTATTCTGCTGTCATTTCTGTATCGTTTCTAGGGGGTCAAGCTATAGCAGCTGAATATTCGCTGGGCTAAACAGATGCAGTAAACCTGTGTATAATTGGCATCAGTCTCAGACAGAGGGGTTTCTCAGCTATCGGACTCCACAGAGCATCAGAGCACGTTTGCATGAAACCTTTATGTTGTGCTTATTTTACTGTTTGTGAAATGCTGTGCTTTACATTAGCAGCGTCCTTTACCTCTGGGCAAAGCAGATTGACAGGTTGTGTGTTTTATTTGACAGGCAGGGTTTTGCCAGGACTGCAAGCTCATTGCTGTTGAGACACTGGGTAAATAAGAGATAAAAAAAATAATAATAGTTCAATATTAAAACGATTGCAAATATCACGAAAATAAAAAGCAATTAAAATGATGCTTGCAGCTGCTAGCTCTTTAAACTTCGCCATTGGAGAAGTCCAACTTGTGATGATTGCAAACATAAAAAGAAACACAAAACCCCCCCCAAAAAACATGGTATTGAAGTTTGTTACTCTTTAAGCATTCACCACAGGATATTGTAACATGAATGCAGAAGCCTTGATCTTGTTCTTGCATTCACACGCCCCATGCTGAAGTGCTGGCTGATGAAATATGTCCATGTTTTATATTAACCCTGGCAGCACAGTGACCGCACGCCCATTAGTGGGATGCCAGTAGATGATGCATACCAGGTGGGAAGCAGGAAGTTTAGTCCAGACTGCCCATTATATAAACAGCTTTCCAATCAATTACCAGTGTCTGCAGAACAGGAGCTTTGGGGTTTAAAGCCACAGCTGTGCGGCACGACCTTCGTAAACTGCACTAGCCACATCCCACTGAGCAAAATAAATAATACATTTTCCTGTTTGACCATAGACACCTTGGGCTACACATTTTTTTTTATTTTTTTTTATCACATTTAGGGTTGCAGGGATGATATGGTACAGATATGGCCAAGTGTTTTACAACAGCCAGATTTTTAAGATTGAGACATCATTTAAAAAACAAAACAAACAAACAAACAAAAAAAAACTATATGAACATAGTGTAGATCTTTTATTTAACATCATGTAATCAAAGAAACTACAAAAGTCTACTGGAAGCCATAATAGTAGTACAGGATTTCGTGTTAGTGGTCATTTCTCAGTTTTTCGATAAGTATATGGAAAACTACAAGGTGGTATGTAATTCAATATGTTAACGTAACATTATTCAGCAGGTGTCGTTCAACTTTATGAAGCTAAATCAGTTAATTCTATAGGGTGATGCAAAACTTTTGGCCAGAGGTATATATCCAGCAGGACACTTTGAGGCATAAGCTTGTGTGAAATTATAAATAGTGACTTCTCTGCTGATACAAAATTCAGTGCAGGTTGTTAAGAAAATGCGAACAACAAAAAAAAAAAACAACAAAAAAAACCCCAAAAACATTACAGCTTTTCTGAACAATGTGGTGCAGGCACATACCCAGCTGTCAGCTTTTGCTGCTTGCCAAATATCAGCCGCTTACTTTGTCTCAGACCCAGTCGCTCTCGAGCTAGCCTTTTCTTTGTAAACTGGGATTGTGTGTCTCTGTTGTTTGTTTCTACAGTACTTGGATGCTGTTGTGTATTTCATTATTTTTTTTGCAGTGCTCAGTATGTGTGTATAAATGAACACACACGTTTTATTCATATGTTATTTTGATTGAAAAAATATATAACCTTGAAAATTGACTTTTTTAATTACTTTGAATGATATTAGGATTTACATTTTCTTTACTTCACGATTAGTTGTATATACAGTGTATGTTAATATATTTTAAGATTGTATATATTAGGGTGGCACAGGTACCTGGAATATATGCTGGTCCCTCATTATCTCACAATCTGAGAATTAACTAATTATACAGTTTCGACCAACATGGCCTGGCCTCGGCGACACTAGTGAATTATTAAACCACGAATTATTGAAGGGAACACTACATTATATCTAAATACTATACATTACAGGATCAATGCAGGAGCTTCACTATACAGTACAAACAGCACACAACACTTCCGGCAGTTAAAGCAAACCAACTGGTGAGTCTTTCACTGGTGTAGTTGCCGAAGAACTGTTATTCGTTTAGATCCTTTTTCTGTTTAATTGAATAAGCTGTTTAACTTTTGCAGTATTGCTGAAAACTCCAAACTGAAACAATGCGTGTTCCAGCGTATGGCCACATGTACGCTATCTGTGTGCCAGTGCTGGGTTTGTAATGTAGTCACACTATGTGCTTGAGTGCAAATGGCTGATGAATTCCATACCAAGAACTTTAAATGCATTTAAATACTTGGCATTAGAGTTGAGAAATGAATACATTAAAAAAAAAAAAAAGAGCTATTAAAATGGTAGGGATTATTTGACAGCATCTGAAGCATCTAAATCCTCTTCATGTTTTGTAATATTTAATGTTTAGAAAAGTGGGTGTATATTTGTGGTTTTTGAGATTTGCTGTACACTCTGAATCTGCTCCCAATACCCCCGCTCCCCCATCCCGTCCACCTTCAAAGAGTTAACAGTGTTCCCTCTGCTTAGCGAGGTGCTGTTGCTTATTAGGGCTGTCACGCTCAGCTGCACCGTATCGCACTGAGGCGCAGAGAAATATCGCAGCACACTCATTTTCCTTACCTTTGTTAATGGTGTCGAGAAAACCAATTGCACTTCTGAAGGAACGTCGGAATGAGTTGTGCTGTAAATGCCAGGGGATGACAGAGTGCCTCATAGCAAGGCTGTAGGATGAAGTGAGCCTCATCACTACATAACCCTGATGTATATGTGTGTGTGTGTGTGTGTGTGTGTGTGTGTGTAGTTTAAAATTTTATGGCTTGTAGCTTCTTATGAGCAAGTAGATGCACTGCATAGTGTTAGCTTTAATTAACAAAAATCTATTTTGTATTATAATAATAATAATAATAATAATAATAATAATAATAATAATAATAATAATAATAATAATCATTATTATTCTGTGCCTTCATCAAAAATGTTATCTGTTAGTGACATTTATTTATTTATGTATTATGTTTTATAACATGTGGTAAGCTTTTATTTCCCATAAATATAAATTTCA
The DNA here is from genome assembly GCF_017654505.1 of Polyodon spathula. Taxonomy (NCBI): domain Eukaryota; kingdom Metazoa; phylum Chordata; class Actinopteri; order Acipenseriformes; family Polyodontidae; genus Polyodon; species Polyodon spathula. The sequence continues at coordinate 32,584,505 of NC_054551.1, read as the reverse complement.
ACATAAATGCTAGGATCATTCTCTACTCGGCATAATCCGTCATTTTAGCATTGGAGTTCGCCCTTGTTGGCTTTTAAACAGGATTCTTAGAGTTCACTGTTCAGTCAGCTTTGTTTAGGAGGCAAACAAGGGTGATTTCAAGCTAGGCATGAAACAGTGTGTCTAAAATTCAACCAGTCTCAGGCATGCATTTTAAAAGGCATTCGCTAGTCTTTAAGTATCCGTCATTAGCTTCAATTGTATTTTTTCATCCCCTTTTCAATAGATTTAATACTGTTTTCACCTTTCCCAAAATCATTCTAGAAGCCTAGTGTCACTGCTACAGCCTTACAGCAATCCTCTAAAATAGTATAGAGTTTTGATTTTATGGAGTGTAGAGTTTTGGTACTATAATCAGTTGAAGACATCGACTTTTAGTCAAAGTGTTTGTCAAAGGAAGCGTCTTTTAGTATTGCTACATACCATTGAGTGTTTTTTAGTTATGGACAACATTGTCCTGCTCATAACATGTCTGCAGCTTTCATATATTCACAGTGGGGTTGAATACAAACCTACAATACCTTTAAACTTGCCAGATATTTTCTTGCTGTCTGAGCAGTGCATTTGTGTGTGCCTTTTGCTAATCACAGGTGTGTGTTCCAGTACATTAAACATAGTCGGAAAGTAGCTGTTTTATTAATATCAAGTGCATTTGTGTTCTAGTGGTATTCATAAACTGAAATATGTATTTCAAAGTCAAATTACATATGTGACGGCTATATATCAATATTGGGTACTCTCTGCAGCAGACTATAAATAGTTCTGTTATTTTATGCTTCCTGAAAGAGTTGCCTGAGACGTTTAGTGTTGGAGAGTTGTTGGAGATGACAAACAGCTGGCCTGCGCAGTGCCAATTAGGAGCAGTTTCCTGTAAAAGGGAGGCCCCAAGAGAGCAGGGGATTTCGTTCCTTGGGAGGCACTTGGCTTGGGCGCACATCGAACCGAGTCATCCCCATCCAAGAGACTGTCTCCTCACTCTCACACTAGATAAATGAAATTAGGCATGATCCTAAACGCTCTGTGAAAATCTGTGGGATTTGATTCAAGCACACACATCACATGCAGTACTGGCAAATTAGTATGACAACCCCCAAAGTTCACTCTAGCTTGTGACTTCCTGTTCAAACACTGTAGTCATGCATAATCAAAACATGTATTTAGGGTCGTTCCCATATGCAGTAGACATAGTTAAAGTTATATGGTTGGAGTGGACTGCCTTTCAAATCCTGCAGGAAGTTGAAATTGGCTACCATTAATTATTTGATACATCGACAGTTCTCATTGTGAATTGTGTCATCAATCGATTACAGGATCAGAGATCTCTAATATAAATGCTTTACTTATGAGATATAGAATGAAAGTGTTGAATCTGGAAAATAACCCGCTACTTTGAGTGTTATTCAATACAAAAACTGCATTATTCGTTAAATACTAAAATTCCATAAAGATGCTTTTTTGTATACTTTTACTGTTCTAGCTGCTGAGGAGACCAGAGATGACTACCGGCTGACAGAGATGCACCTGCATCAGGTAAAAGAGAACATCAGATATTTATTACTTTAGCTCTGCAGTATTTATAAAAACATGTATTTCACTGTCTAACACATGAAGCTTTGTTAGTTTTCAGAAGAGAGAAAAATAAATCTTAACTAACAGTTTGCAGTGCCATATAATTTAATTTATCCTTAGGCAGTCCAAGTTTTGCTGCGATAGCTGATCTAAGGAGCATGAGAAAATTACCCTCAACATTATTCCTAAGAATCATGCTTAACTCCTAGTGCACTGTTCTGGACTGCACCAGCTATGTCACAACAAAGGGGTATTGATTCACCCCTTTTTGGTTGTCACAATCTTCTGCAGTCACCACTAGTCACTTACCATCAACCCTTTCCCTCTGGCATGACTCATGTTCCTGTCAAACTTAGACAGCCAACTAACTAATGGCAAACTTCTCTAGAGCTTACTATAATATATCACAAAGTGTGCTATATTTTCAACTCTTTCAACACTGTAGATCTGTATACAGGTCTAGAAATGATAAATCTATTCAAAACTGTAGAAAAGAGAATTCCACTCGAAACAGCAGACCAGTCCCCTTTTTATTGTGCTCAGAACCCTATGGTTATTCGCTTGTTTTTTTTTAAATATATTTTAATTTGCAATATGGAAATATATGAAAAATATACTTCATGCATTAAATATTCAGGATCTGCTTCTTGGTACCTGTACAAGAGAGTCTAATCGCATTTTAAACTACAATATTAGTGAAGCAGCGACTACTTCTGTTGTATTTGTAATAGCTGTTAGAAGTATGAATAAAATGAGCAAACAGATAAATCATAGATATAAATACAACACTCCGTGGTAATGGTGCTAGTAACACACCAGAAAATGACAGCTTTGTTTCCCAGTCCTGTAAGTGGACACACACACACCCTGTAGATAAAGAATGATCTTCTCATACAAGCAGCTTGATAAGGGAAAGGCTTCTTTGGCAGGGAAATACAGCATATTTAATGCAGTTCTAAACAGTAGCCTGCTAAGCAGTGTCTCATTCACTGAAATGCCAGACAGCAAGGTTAGAACAATTAACCTGTCCTGCCATAATACAGCAATAAAAAGGTTAAAAAAAACAGTTCACTTGTTAGGCTTTTTAAAAAGGCAGGCTACAGAGGAAGTGGGTTTCCACTGACTGGGGGTGCTGAGAAGGCAAAGGACATTGTACAAATCACTACAGGACATAAGCAGGACAGGTTGGGGGATATTAACCCCTGACAGCTCATATTCAATTTGATTACAGCACCTTCCTTGTAACGTGGGGTTTATTGGAGCAGCATTGCAGTTCACTGTGGTACTGGGGCATTGGCTAATCTATGAACCAGATCTTTTAATGATGCAGTTTAAAGTGAAAATCCCAAACGTGTGTACTTTAAACCCATTTTTTGTAGTTGAGGTCTAAATGTGATGGAGCCTTACGTGTGGCTGTCTTGATAAGGGCACGTGTTGCAGAAGGGTGGCATTGGGAACTTGGTTTGAGCTGGTGGAGTGTGCCTATATTTCACGATGATATATATATATATATATATATATAGGTACTAGAATAGAGGCGTGCGAGCCAAGTTTTTGACCTCCATTTTCATACCTTTAATTATTAGCTGCAGACAATATTTTCACTGGTTAATCCTGCTAATATTTTGGTTCTTTGCTTGTTTTATACTTTACTATGCAGATATGTCAAACACAACTCTAGAGATGGAATGTTGGTGCTTCCCTGAACCTCATCAATTCAGTCTCACTGCAGCGATCAATCACACCATCCAACCTACAGCAAACACACCAGGATGCAACAGTTTATCTATAGCATTATATATTTATTTATCCTGAATTACCGCGAGGAACTAAAAAATTATCTGTTCAACAAGAGTTAACAAGAGAGGTCAGACAATGAAATGCAAAGCGCTGCTTTAAAGGGAATGGCGTTGTCAGCCCTTCTCCAGTTAACGCAATTAACAATTTTACTGTACTTTCAGTTTAGCACATTCAGTCTGTGTGTTCCTGTAATTTGTCATTGTATGGGACTATTGTTAACCCTGTAGCGTCTAATCAGCTTTGAAAAGCCTATAGGAGGGTTAAGGTGTTTACATATTTCAGTAACGTATAAGAGCTCTGTGCTGTTAACAGAGGAACGAAATCGATCTGTTCTAAAGGAAACCTGTTCCTCTCCTTTTCATTCAACAGCTTGATACATGGAGGTGGTTAAAAATGGCTTGGCAGTCGTACACAGCTGAGGTGTAGCTGCTGCCACTTCAAAACAAAAACCTCAATGTATTCATTACAAAGGATTTCAATCCCTGATTAACAGAGCCTGGGAAAAGAGCAGTTTTAATTGGGAGGGGGGGTCCTGGAGGACAATAGAAGAGAGATTAAATATTTTTGACACGTTCCGTACTAACCTTCAAATCTCCAGTTCCCAAGTTTAGACGTCAAGGGTTTTTTCTCTCCAACGAAAGATTGCTTTAACACTAAAATTGATTCTATATATATATATATATATATATATATATATATATATATATATATATATATATATATATATATACACACACACACACACACACACACACACACATTTCTCTTTTTGTTTGTGCTCAAAATAACTGAAAGGCCCTTTTTAAAATAGAGTTGTTTGATTCAACTGAGATTACCAGGTAATTAGAGGATTTTTTGAAAGATAACAAAAAGGTTTGTGTAGTTGTGCGTAATGAAGACAATTTGCCAGGGAACAGATGGCGAGTGTTGATTTGCCTGTTGACAGGTATCATGTTGTCAGCGCTTCATGTTGTTATCATACAGAGAACAGCAGCTTTGAGTCTTAATTGGGACCCAGAAGGATTTACTTCTAAGTTAGAGAGAGGAGAACAGCGAGCGCTGGGAAGTATTAAAGGGAAATGCATTTCAAAACCACTCAACCTACTGTGGTTTTATCTAAAAGCAAAAATAGCTTATTTTTAACGATTTTCCTTTATTTAATGTTCATTTAAATGAAGAACTGGGCAAATATATCCTCATATAGTGTCTGACAAATACAGTATCAACGCTCAAGCAAATGTATGGAAACTTTAAGTAAATGTATGAAAATTTTTGAAATTGTTTCTAAAAAATAATGCACCAGGTTGAGAAGTTGTTTTAGACTGTTCGGTTTGTAGGAAAGTGTGAGGCAGTGTGATGGTGGCAAAGGAAATAATTAGATAAGACTATGATGGTTTGGATCTATTTAGGTGCTCGACACAAGGTTTGCAACATGCATAAACTTTCAGAAAATCAATGCATGATCCCATGCTAGACATTTTTCTTTTAACATTTAGTAAAATACAGGGTTTTCTATTTCATTAACTAGCTTAGTGTTCAAACCTTAGTTAGGTGCAGCGAGACGATTGTTGTTTTCAAGTCCAGACTAAGGGCATTTATATCTCTTGAGAGGAGTCCTGTAAGACTGGCACTTCAAGGAAATTTCAATAGAAATAGGCTTTGTAGTGTCTTGTGCTTTGGAACGGAGTGCTCCAAAAGAGGTTTTACAAAATGGTTTAAATGTGGGTTTCCCCTACAGTTCAATGTCATATCATGAACTGTGTGGTAGTTTTGTAATGTGAGCTTCTGACCACCTTTTGAACCAGGAGCAATGATTTACACCCAGGCTTGTGTAGGTAAAGTGCTAGTGTCTAAGGCCTAAAATATCACAGTTATCTGAACTAAAGTATTCTTGTTGTTTAGAATTTTCTGTTTGTCATTTAAATCTTGTTGACGTATTACAAGTGAAAAAACCCTCACCCCTCTGGCCTCAATAAGGCCTTCTCTCTAAGTGCAGATGGTACACCAGAGTGTAACTGTTATTCTGTCCCTCTGCAACACTGAAATACCACATTTTCTCCAAGTGGTATTTTTTACTGATGTATTTCTTGCCTCCACTAGGGGCAGAGTGTTGCTCTCTGGAGTACCAGCTGTTCTTAGAGAGGCAGACTTGTTTGAGAGCTTTGTAAAGACCACAGGGATACTTTAAACAAGATGAAGAATACATTGGTAGGTAACTCTTATACTTTAAGCCTGCACCAAGCTGCCTTGTAAGGCACTGCGCTACATAACATTCTTTTCTGTATCTTGTCAAAACTGTACCATCCTGTTATCTTCTCCACAGACTGCCCTTACAGAAGCACTAAGCACATTTTCTTGTCAGCTCTGTCCAGTGTCGACTGTATGTCTGCTTTGAAGTGCCAACTCCAGTGCTATCTGCCAGGGAATAAAATGAGAATGCAGGAAACTCATGTCATCATTGAATGAGTCGGTGCTTTTCCCAAGAATATCATTTTTGCTTCAAGCCAGGAATCCCTTTTGGGGTTATGTTTCGGTTTCTACATAATTTGATCGGAATAATTAATGAAGACGTAATTAGTGCGCATTTTAATAAAATTAAACAACTCTTCAATTACACTGTGTCTGCTTCAAGAATTCTTCATTAGCTTTGTTTTCGTTGCGTTTGTATCCCTAAATGAAGGCTCTGACACTGTTTGGTAAATGAGAAATGAAAGCTGTAGATTCTTAGTAGGACCTCCACAGGGTCTGGCAGATAGAGCAGAACAGTAGGAGGCAGTGTGCTCTAGAAATGGGATTTGAGGCAATATTGTTTGTAGACTAGAGCCAATAGCATCAGTTTCCATTATTAACCATTTGGCAAAAAGGAGGTTTAGAGTTGAGGACTGGGAGACAATCTGCATATCTGTGACTTATTTTGTATTTTATTTTAATAAATGTCTAAGTGCTAAGGGGACTGGGAGGCAGTGTGGCCTAGTGGTTAGAGCAGAGGGACTTGGAGGCAGTGTGGCATAGTGATTTTGAATTGATAGACTGGGAGACAGTTTGGCCTGGTTGTTAGAGCTGAGGGACTGGGAGGCAGTGTGGCCTGGTTATTAGAGCTGAGCGACTGGGAGGCAGTGTGGCCTGGTTATTAGAGCTGAGGGACTGGGAGACAGTGTGGTCTGGTTATTAGAGTGGAGAGACTGGGAGGCAGTGTGGCCTGGTTGTTAGAGCTGAGGACTGGGAGGCAGTGTGGCCTGGTTATTATTGCTGAGCGACTGGGAGGCAGTGTGGCCTGGTTATTATTGCTGAGCGACTGGGAGACAATGTGGCCTGGTTATTAGAGCTGAGGACTGGGAGACAGTGTGGGCTGGTTATTAGAGCTGTGGACTGGGAGACAGTGTGGGCTGGTTGTTAGAGCTGAGGACTGGGAGGCAGTGTGGGCTGGTTGTTAGAGCTGAGAACTGGGAGGCAGTGTGACCTGGTTGTTAGAGCTGAGGACTGGGAGGCAGTGTGGCCTGGTTATTAGAGCTGAGGACTGGGAGATAGTGTTGTCCAGAGGTTGGAGCAGAGGACAGGTAGTGGTGTTTTGTTTGTAATCGTTGAGTGTGATGCGGTTGATAGCATTTTTTATTAAACAAGTTTCCCAGCATAGATGTGATTTAGTTATATCCATTCCCTTAGATTGTTCACAAACAGATAATCATTCCAGTGCTGTCTGGAGTGCATGTTTAAACATCTAGGCTTCGTCATCTCTGACTAGATATGAACCCCAGGATCTCTCAATCCAGTGCGATTATGTTAACTGCCTGGCAGATAACTGTTTCCTCATTTAAATTCCACAGTTGTTTTCTTGTTGTGCAAATCAGGCTAAGGATTTCACTTTTTTGCAGTTTTTTTCTTTTATTGCAGAAAAGTTGAGGAGGAGCTTTCAATGGATTTTGGACCACACGACAAGTTTTCATGCACAGTGAGTGTTATGAGATCGCCAGTGAGGGAGTACAAGCAGTGTCTTTGCCCTTTCCAATGATATCATGCCGAATGTCTTTATATTTAGAATATGGGACACAATATAGGGTTCCCCACATAGTTTAACAAATAATAAATATATTTGTCATTTAAATGTTTCCAGTATTTTTCATTGCTATATATGGAGTAAGGGTACATAGTCTGATTGCATTTATTTTTATTTTAACTTAGAGTACAACATTCAGTGCTGTTTTTATTTTACATGCAGGTCTTGGGAATCAGTACACAAGCCTTTGAAACTGCAGGTTTAAGAGTACTTCTAATAATTGCTAATTAATGGCAATTATTTCCTGGTCCTGTGATTTTATAATTAGCAGAATGGGTTGTACAGTGTGTGTAAACTGTAAATTTGTCCTTAATAGAGTAAACATTTAAACCTTCTGCAAATATGTTTGTTTATCATTTAAAATGCATACACATTTTGAATAAAAAAGTAAGCTTGATTTAAATTTATAACATTCAAGTTATTGAAAGAATATTAAAAATCAGGGCACATCCACACAAACCAGCACATTTAGGATTTTCCTGTACAATTGAACCCTTTGCAGCCTTGTGTAATGGTATAGGAACGGCGATGGATAGACGGATATGATGAACCTGACAAACGAAAGGTTGTTTCGAGTTTCAGGGAGTCTGAACCTTGGGCATATCAAATCCTTTCTCTTTCCTTTTAGGTAATCCCTCTCGATGAAGTGAGCCTGGCCGGCTGCTTTTCATGCTAGATTAGCTCTCCTGTGGTCAATTTGCTTTTCCTAATGTCAGGGCCCTCCAGTGTTGGATCATCTGTCGCCTAGCAACTGCCGCTGCAGCAGGCAATGCCAGCCATGCATGCTGAATTCCACCTGGTGGTGGGACACAAGTGTGAACAATTTCCAAATGATCCCCGCTCCCTACAGGAATAGGAGGCGCCCAATTAACTGGCAGGGATTTTATAAAGCCCCCCCCTCCCTTAATATTTACTGTTCTGCATTCACTAATTAGAGGATCTTAAAGTGGCAGTTTTTTGTCCCTCAATCACTTAATTAAATTTTAAATTAAAATACAGTCTTTCACAGACAGCTGTCCGTGCACTGTGCTTTTTAAAACCTGGTTGATAGTCCAGTTTGTTTGAACCCACTGAGGTTTAGCTGACAACTTGGAATGTTCGTTTATCCAACCAGATTGCTGTATTTTTCTGAGCTGTTTGATAACTTCTGTTACAACTTGCTATCTATGCTCTTAGCTTGCCTTTGTGCGTGATTCCATGCCCCAATGGAGAAATGCTGAATCAATTTAAAAGGAAATAGTTATCAAATGAATGAAAATGACTTGCCATGTTCATTCTGCTCTTGAGGAGTGACCTTTGTGCAAGTTACCAGGTCATTCAGTCAGTATGCCACTTTGAAATAGTGCTGTGGGGGAAACCCATTCCTATCCGATTTGGATCCGGTGAAATAAATGTCATTTTAATTTTTATTTATTTATTTATTTATTACATTTCTTTCCTGTTTTATGATGTTTGCTCCAATTCTGGGTAGTTCTGAGTTCTGTTGCACACATATTATCACTTTTCTCTTAGTGTTACAGAACACCCTGCAAAGTTTAAAATAAATACAAAAAGAAAAAGAAAAAAAAAGAATTATTGTAAGGATCGCAGTGTATCCAGATCACGCTCCTTCCTGCAACAATGCTGTTGCAATATAGACAGCATGGGAGACAGCACAGGTAATGTGTTTCTTATAAACACTGCAGGCGGAACTCTTTAACATACCTATACCTGTCTTTGAGCTTGCTGTCGTCTTGTATCTTGTATCTGGGATTATTCATTCCATTCAAATCATGTGATGATGTGACTTTTCAACTCTGCTGGCCCTGCCTACTCTACACATATAGACAGTGAGTGTAGGCAGGACTATCCAAGTTTAAAGGTCACATTGTCACGTGGTTTGAATGGAATGGGGAAAACTGTTCAGTCCTGGCACTTAGGATTGTCCAAACGAGCTCAGAGAAAAATGATAATATCTTCATATAGGAGCCACATAACCCACAGTCCCTCAATTATTGCAAACACCAAAAAAGGCAATTGAAATGACATTTGAAGCTACAAACATTTGCACCTCTTCCTCCTCCCTCCCAGCTTCAGTAGTATTCAGCTGACTTTAAAATGTACACATCTATAAGTTTCCTCACAGGCTTTCTTTCCCTTGCTTGTATTGTACCTGCCCTTGTTCATTCTGCAAGGGGGCTTGTATTGTATGCAGATTTGCTGAGCTGTGGAATGAAGCAACCCCCAACGTAAAGCCGGGAGGGTCTGCAGGTCACGCTGCCAGCACAGGTAGCTGTAGGAGGAGAGCGAGGGTCTCCCAGACTGCCGTAACACACTGGATCTAAAACAGGCAAACTGTCTGAGTGCTTTTGAAAAGCAATTAACAGTTCTTTTACACAGAATGCAAAATGAGATGTCGGGTATTTGCAGATTAAACGGTCAGTTTATTGCATTACTGTATTCTCTCTCTCTCTCTGTCTGCTCTCTCTCTCTAAAGTTTAAGATATGTTTATGAAATCTGCCCGCTTCACAAAGTGACGCAGAAATCCAAACGTGGAGGGATGGAAACAGTCCTGGGTTAAGTGACGGGATACTTCATATTATTATTGATATGGGTGTTATGAAGGAGAAATCCTGTTGGATATCTGGGGACACTTGCAATGACTGTTAGGGGTTTGACTTTCATAACCTTGGTACAAGTATTTAGATCTTCCACGGTTTCAACCAGTCGAAAAGATGTCCTTGTCTTCAGTGCGGTTTTGACATTGTCTTCAGTGCAGTTTTGTCCTTGTCCTTGTCTTCAGTGCAGTTTTGTCTTTGTCTTCAGTGCAGTTTTGTCCTTGCCCTTGTCTTCAGTACAGATCGAAACGTATAGCCCTTATGTTGCAAGAGCACAATGCTTTTCACATTAGCTGAACATACAATCTTTAAAATTAACAAACCGGGCTCAATGCAACCCCAAAGCGTTTTTTTTTTTTAGAATTGATTTCTCTTGAATATATTATTATTGGATGAAACAAAAAAACCTATGTAGAAGTAGATTCACATTTTAGAGAAAGGCAAAACTTTGTTTGACACCTCTTGTGACAACATATTTTTAGGGTTAAAAAGTGATTTAAGTAATTTGTTTTTTATATATATATTTTTATAACAAAGCATTGAACCTTGTTTTGTATTTGTCAGCGTGTGGGTTCCTGGGCTGGCTCTGAAGAGAACAAGTACAGCATGGTGAAGTTTGAGGATGGCGCCCCCTGTTGGCAGGGACTTTATCGCTCAGTACAGGTATCTCCATGAGTTATTTAAAATATTGTCACAGGAAATCATGGTATATCCGTCTGCCTGTTACGGAAAAACCTTTTATAAGCCGCGTCGACGTGAAGTATGTTGTATAAATCACAGTATTATCACTAGGCTGTCTTTGCAATGCATTCAAGTGCAAAAGTGCTTATATTTTTGTATACAGCACAGATGTTTTTAACATTGCACAGAACCACACCAGTATGACAGCCCAACATAAATTCCGTAGTGTTCATCAAGATAACTACAGAAACAGAGACACACATGTAAAATGTCCAATATAAATGTCAGTTTTATTCAAGAACAACTTCACAGAGAAATTGAGTTCATACATCTTATAGATATATTTTAAACTTATTGCACAATATCCACTTGCTAATTCAATGCTCTGAAAACATTTTGCACTTTTTGACATTCAGGTCAGAGATAGCAAAGGGCAAACTTCACTTCAAATGTAGAGGTCATTATCTTTCAAGAGGTACTAGGGGGAAGCCACAGGGATCGTATTATCCCCCTCTGCTGTACTGAAGGGGTGGTCAATTATTGATGTCAAGGTTCCAATTACTTACTTCTACTTAAGGTTGAGGTCTGGATTTCTTTACACTGGGACCCACATAGAAAACTATTAGTGCAAAAACAGCTTTTAACACTAAAATCAAATCCTACTGAAAACTTCAGGACCAAGTTCAGTATTGCTGTTGCAGTACTGCTGCAGTATATTACTGTTTGGGTTTATAAATGATAAACCTTACCATTTGAGATACTGACTTCATACTTGGCACACAACAACAAGAACTGTATTCTATGATGCCCTAGGTCAAGTAAACTGAATGTGTTTGGTGACAATGACATTTCACCTCATTGTCATAATATGAGCTGCTATTTTGAGATTGCGTGGTTTCCTGGGAGGGGGATAGTTTTATTTGGTAGTTGGTACTCGGATGCATTCTATGATTTTTAGTAATCCTGTTGTAACCAAGTAAAACTGAACTGTTTCCCCCATGTTGAGACAAGCTGGTTGCCTGGCTCCATCTGTCAGCTGTTCCCTATTTTGATTTCTTTCTTTTTCATCGATGCTGACTGACTGTAGCCCCGCACAGGGGCTGGATCTCATCTTTTGAACCCTGCCCTCCCCTCCCCTCCAGGGAGCCCAGTTTAGTCCCCATTTCTGTTTGCCCGGGGCAACTTTAAATGACTGGTCTTTTTTTCCAAGCAGCTGCTCCTATTTGAATTTCATACCTTTGCGGTTGCCAGAGATGAGTGGAGGGCCTGAGTTTGATGAGGAATAATCAGGTGAGGTGCTGGAGTGAAGTGTCACATCTCTGCCGGCTAGCCCAGCTACCATGTTCTGCTTCCATGACAGTGAATTTAGAAACAAGGTGCTGCTGTGTGAGCACTTCATGCACTCTGCACGGCGAGGTTAGCAGTGCAGCTTCCCAGACTGGCTCAGGCTTGTTGTTAAATAAACTCCACTACAAAGTACATTCCTACAATCCTTCTCTACTCAAACAAATTAAAAAGATGATTTAAAAATTCAACAGCAAGGACTTGAGGAAACAACTGCAGTACAAGATGCCTTGGATAATTTTGGGCAATTGATTTTGACTACAAAAACAGGTAGTTGAGTCATTAAAACCTGTCACCTGTTCATAGTGACGCAACTGAACAGCGAGCTCATCCAAGGGCTGTTTTTTATTGTAATTGTGCTCCTTTGTGTTGGGTGTGTTCCTTTCTGATTCTTTAGGGTGGGCAGTTTAAGCATCCCCTAATTAGTCTCCTTCATCGGGTGATTTACAATCCTTACCCGCCTCTTGGGACAGGATTGGGCCAGTAGAACAATAAACAGCCTTGGCACTGAAGGCCATTAAATGCTGAATGTTCATTATTTTACTAATTTATTCACACCACCCATTTTCCTTCTAAGCTGGAAGACTAGCTCAGCCATGCAGTCAGATTCCAGGCAGCAGTGAATGGCTGGGCTGGTTCTAGTCTGGGTTTTAGACTCATCGCCACATTCCTTTTCTCTTTTGGATTTCAAAATTAGAAACGCCTCTCCTACTCTGTGAAAATGGCATACCGCAAGTCGTGTGCAGAAAAGCTGCATCTCCCTGCTGCAAGTCCATTTCAGCCAATATGGGTCACAATTCCAACCTTAGAGTCTCCATACTGAACAATCCCAAAAGTATAGACTGTATGGGTAATTTCAAAGAACAGACAGGTGGTCGTTATTATTTTTTTCCTTGTAGATTGAAATATCAAGTAATTTACCAAATCGGTTGTACGGTGCGCATGATACTTTTCAGAGGTTTTCAAAGCATGAGTGACAGTGTGCCTGTCGGCTATCCATCTAATTTCATGGAAAATTGCTTCTTGATGTTTTGGTTTTCTGCCTTTATTTTTAAATTGCCTCCCCCTCCTTGCAGCCCTCCCTGTGGATCGTTGTTCTGTGATAAGAAGCAGAGTTTGCAGCCAGGCTTGTGCAACTTGTTTTTAACCAGCTGGTTCCCCCCCCCCCCCTCATCCTCCCTTCACAGTGAATAGGGGAGCAGCTGTTACTGCTCTTAACCCTCCGCAGGGCATGTTTCTTCAGCGAAGTACCAACTCGCATGCACAGACAGACACATTGCTTTGTTGTTGTTTTACTGCTTTCTGGGTTAACTTCTTCCTACTACGGTTCTCAAACTGAGACCATTTTAAAATGTTAAACTGTTTTTAAAATAGGAAATGGTGTAAGCACAATTCTGAACAGTGATGGAGCTTTGATCCTTGAATTGAAAGAAAGCAAATGGTCTGAATGTTGAGAATGTTGAGCTGGTCTTGATATGGAGCTGATTGCAATGAGGGGATGCATTTTTAAAATATAATAAAATTGTCATTTTAACATTTAACATTTTAATTGCCGTATGTTTCATTTTCATCTTGCTTTATTGAGGTTTCCAGCATGATATTTGACACCAATCCCTTGAAAGTGGTTTGAGATTACACTTTGTGGTACACACTCTTTGATACTGAGTCTACTGACCAATGTATTGGAGCTCTTAGAAATGTATTTAAAAAAACAACAAAAGAGAGCTCTTAGTATTGCCTTGTTCTTTGGCACCAGCTCAGTGCAGTCTTCCAGAGCTGCAGTCTATAGGTTTTCAATATGGTTTTACTGAATTCTATTGTCAGAGCCTACGGTTTGTATGTTTGATCTGGAAATCTAATTGAATAGCGTCGTAGAATATGGGTCATTATGTTTTGTTTTTGTTTCTTTAAAATATATCCAGTTAATCAATCAATCAATCAATCAATCTCTCTCTCTCTCTGCAGGTAAAGCTGGTGCCTAGCTGCTGTGAGATTGTTTGAGCTGCAAACACCTGCGGCCAGCAACCAGCCTCCGCCAGCCCTAAAACATGAGGAGCTCTAGCAGGGTGACAGAACCAGGGAGTCACTCCAAGTCAGAGGGGCCTGCTGATCAGCCAGCAAGCCTCATGTGACGGGACACTGTCCAGAATGGGGTAGGGTGATAAAATATGCTGTATGTGTCCGTCGCAGAATATTTATGATATTGTAGAGCTATACAGGGGTTGGAAACTTTGAAAAACTTGTGATATGTGGCATACACTTTTGTAAGTGAGCTGTCCCTTACATGTCTTCTTTGTTTTGCGAATAGGATCTTTCACGTGAGTTCTGTAATTTAGAAAAGCTGCCGCCCTGCTGCAATATAACAAGAAGTGAAATTGTGTTTGTCGTTGCCATTGTCTGTGGCTGTTCTCAGTGCCCAGTCTCTTTGTTTGTTTGTTTACTGCAGGCTTGTTGGAACTGAGACGAGGACCTCTTGCACAGAGCGTGGAGGATCTCAGTTGCACTTTGCATATTTTAATTCAGCGTGACAGATGGTGGCAAGTGGGCGTTGCACATTAATGTTCGCAACAGATTTCCGGATCCTAAAGAAGTTAATTACTAAACACCATGTTTTCAAATGAGAAAGAAAAAAAAGACACACACAGATCAGCAGAATGCATATCTCCTTGCACCCTTTTGAAAAGACTTTAAAAAGTTAAATAAAGCAATGTTTCAGATAGAAATAACCAGCCCGCTGTGTTTTTAATAATGTTGAGTATTGATGACATGTGTAAGCCAGCATGGTTTCTGGATTTGTACTTGGGTAAAAAGGCCAGCTGGAGTAAATGTGCGCATGCGTGTGGATTATTTCATGTTGTAGGTCTTTTTAAAGGCTCTGAACTTTCTGCTAAAATATGTGGGATCTCCTAAAGGAAGTGTATCCATGGAAGTGCCTTATTCTAGTCCAGTTACCTTTTGTCTAACTCTTAAAACACAATGACATCATGAATGCTGATAGCTAAATTATTATTATTATTATTATTATTATTATTATTATTATTAACACTATCTCAGGCTCTGTTGAAGATGCTTCCAGGACCACAATACTGTAAGTGCAACATGGTGAAGATACATGATTATGTTGTTGATCTTTCTTATGTCCCAAGTCTGCTGTCCTAAAGAAGGTGTAATAGAAGATCTGTGGTTAGCAGATGAGCTCTCCATCTGGCGAGGAAGCAGAAAACAAAACTAGTTCCATAAGAAATGCAAGCCCCTTCATCTTTTAAGACCACTACAGTTTTAATAGAGGTGTACTGCCCAGACCAAGAGACAGACAGACACATTGAAAATGTGAATTACAGTAACATTGTGCGCTGTAGAAGCTAAACTGCTGAGTAGATGTCCTGATTGCTGGTGTTTGCAGTTTTTATGTAGTTATTACTCAGTTGTTTTTTTTGGGTACGTGGCTTGAATCTCTCCGTTTTGAAAACACATAGCCTTAGCCTGTGCATCCTTTAAAAAAATTGATAATCAATAAATCTGAATGTTTGTTTTAAACACTTGTACAGATGATTAATGCTTGTGCTGATAATCTGCAAGCTGAGGAGGGCGTAGTAATACCTGACACTGTGTGTGTACAGTATGTGTGTGACACATGCTCACAAGGAGTACACCACAACTCTCAACACCTCATTTTATTGTCCCGACATTCAAAAGTACAAATAATTCAAACACAACAGTTTTATGAAAAAACATTTACAGCAAGGTTTTTTTTTTTTTTTCCATTTTTTGTTTCCAGTTTCAGAAATGATCTAAACTAGCAAGGATAACATGAAGTCATTCATCGCAGTAATTAGATTAATAATAAGATTAACTCAAGTCGGACAGAACTGTCTGGTCCAGTGAAAGGTTTTCTAGTTTCTCAGATATTAAACAAACACATTTCAGAAGAAAATGAAAATGACAAGAGCCGCCCTCCCCCAACCCCTCTGACACACACACATAAACACTAGCGATTCAGATTCTGCAGGTGGGTAACCCTGAACCACACTGTAATATTAATATACTGTAGCATTTTAAAAGCACTGCTGGTACGTGATGCAGTCCCATATATTTCAAAGCATCTGTTAGTGATCTACACACAGGCACATGGATAGAATGGATACACTGGTCTATCCGCTATGAGGTATGCACTTTCACTGAAGATGCTTGACACAACATGTTTAATTTGCTGCAGGAGCCACAACAGCTTCCTCAGTGCTCCTGGTCAGGTGACTACTAAACAAAACAATATCATACATTTCAATATTCACCTGGGATAAAGGGCTCAAAATAATAAACGAATCCTAAAGTCTTATTTCCGAATCCCAATTTGTACTTACTGACAAGTATAACCATTTTTTAAATCTTAAAAAAAAAAAAAAGTGTATTGTTGTTCCAGTGTATTGTTATCCTGATTAGTTTTTATATACTAATTATATTAATTTAAACTGGCCTGCAACACCATTACAGTACTTTTTAAACAATCTTCAAAACTAGTCTGTCCACTACATCGAGGATGAAAACTGCCATGTAACCAAATGAGTTTCCTTCTCTTCTTCTCTTGTGAGCTTAAGTGTGGTGTGAAGGGGAAGAGGAAGAGAGGAGTAGCATTAAAATACACCAACTTAGCACAGGTTATATTGAACCAGAACAACTGTTAACATTCTAGTAAGACTAAACTTTATTGAAAAAGATTGAAAGATTTTAACAAGACAAAAAAGCAATAGCAAATTCAACTATCAACTAGGTTATGCATAGCGAGTAACAGCTTCTAGTAACCAGGGAAGAGTGCCACCAACCCTCTCCACCTTTTTTTTTCAATCATTTTAAATGTTTATTTTGTTATATTGGTACAAAGCACAAATGTACTAAAAGTTTTCAGTGCACTGGACTAAAGGGAGACCTCCCCCTCCAGTCGATTTGTTCCCTTTAGCTCGTAAACATCCCCCCCTCCCATACCAGAATCACGCAAAACACAGACGACAGAAAAAATAAATAAAATAAATCAATCAATCTATAAATAAATAGCTTTATTCGGGTTCTTCCGCGGCGGTAGGAAATATAAACCCCAAAAATATTCACAAGCGACGTGACAACATATTAAACGAGATTCTCACAAGGTTTCTAAGTAACTTAATAAATCACTTTTAAAGTTTTCATATGAAAAGACAAGCTAAAACATAAACCAGTGACTTATTTTAAATATATATATATATATATATATATATATTAAAAAATGAGACTATATATATTTATTCGTACACAACAAATAAAGACACAGCTGCATCTTTTCTAGAAGCTCCTTTTTGAGTAAACAAATACTAGACTAACAAAACTAGCTAATTATTTGATTCTGACCAAATGCATCACAATCAACGCTTAAACGTAAAGTCAGCACGCCAAAGAAAACTCGTTAAGTGATACAACATGCCCCTTTTATTCTGCCTTTCAGATTTCGCAGTACTTTGAGAAAAGAAAAGGCCAGGGGGCTACAAGTCGAATAATAAAAATGAAAATAACAGCAGCTCAATTCAATGTGAACATCGAAGTACCTCTAAACAACACATAGAACAACGAACTTGGATATTTAAGATATGTAAATCATGTTATATAATATAGCACCTACCGCTGAAAACTAAAAGGAAGGTTTTTATTATTAGTTTTTTTATATTAAGGAATTGAAACAAGAAGAAAAAAAAAGTTCTTAATTGATATATTTATTACTGATATCCCATATACTGATGACTGAAAGAAAATCCGCTGACAATGCATCTCCTTGCTTTAGGGTTCTGGATTGGGGAACTGCTTGGGCTAGGAAAACCCTTCTCATTTTCCCTTACATTTATCATTATAGTCTATGAAAAGTTATGAAGAAGATCACCTGCCTGCATTTTTATTTGCACTTGATAAAACCTTCCGTCTACAAAACAAAATCGGCAATCCGATTTTTTCAAAAACACACAACCTTGATCTTAAAAAGTACCACTGCAGAATGAACAAGACAAGCTGGCAATTTTATCCCCCTACATTAGCCAGTCAAAATATTTTTTTATCCAGATTCTTGTAAAAATTCTTCAATAATTATGAATTTTTTTATTTATAAAAATAGATTTTATTTTCTTTTTCGAAACCCATTTTCAAGCAAAGAGATCTTCTCTTTGGCAACAGTGTTTTTAAAATCGTTCCGTATGTCATCAGATCAGGAAACTGAACCCACCCTTCTCCCTTTCCCCACCCCAAGTGAGGAAAAACATGTGTTTTGTTTGCAATACAAAAGAAAAATTAATGTTTTTCCTTTTTAACAAAGGAAACATTTGTTGTGTCATCCCTTTGACTGTAAAATGGGGTAGTTTACCAATTTAAACTGGACTTAAAAAACAAACAATATATTCAATAAATGGTCAACTGTTTTTCTAAAAGAGGCAACCATCCCCACCCCCCACCCCCCACCTTTCAAGAAAGGTGTTTCTCAGAAGACAGCCAATCCGGGTAGGAAGAATACCCACAAAGTGTACAACAGAACGCAAATCTTAAGAAAAGACATTCACGTCTTTGAAATTAGGGGGACCGGTTTTGCTACTGTGTACATAAAAAAAAAGATCCTGTTACAATCACAGGGCTTCCAAATTATTATTTTTCTTTTAATACTTAGGCAACATTGGCTTATAGGTCCAAAGTTATATTATAAGCCATCCCCAGTTCTTTTGTTTTTCCTGTGTGGAGTTGCTGTGTTGTGGGGTTCAGGATTTGTGGGTCTTGCTGGTTTTGAAGGAGACTTGGAGGACTCGGTCACCCAGACGGTAGCCGTTCAGGCTGGCGATGGCCATGGCCGCCTCGTCGTAGTTCGTCATGGTAACGAAGCCGAAGCCTTTGCACTTGTTGGTGTTGAAGTCGCGGATGACCTTGACATTGTTGACCGCTCCAAAGGGCCCGAAGAGCTGCCACAGCACACTCTCGTCCGAGTCTGGAGACAGGTTATACACGAATATGCACCAGCCAGTCCCGGTATGCCCGGGGATGTTCATCCCCACCAGGCTGGTCATGCTGTCGATGGTGATGGGAGAGAACCTGCAGATGTGAGGGGAGAAAAGAGAGACCGGAGTTCAGGTGTGATCTGCAGAGGCTCTGCACCTGACAAGGTCATCACTGACAGACCTTTTTTTTTTTTGTTAAACTAGACCTCAAGTGGAGTAATGCTAAGACCACATTTTCACCGCCTAGTACACAGAAATTGTTCTGATAATTTCTCTACATTTCCCTGTGCAACCACAATTTTGCTCAGGTCTCAGGAGAATACAACCAACATTTTATAATTCCTCTACAGTGTGCAGCAAGGATGGTTTTATCTTGCTTCACAGACATGTGGTTGCAGAACCTAGAGCCTGAGTTATAATACTTCTCGCACATTAGTCCAGTTCTTATCAGGGATGTTTGTGTTACCTGAAAGATGAAAATGATTGCTTCTAATTCAGGGATAAATGAGACTAGGGTTTGAATGTGCATCAGCATGTAACTGAACAGGAATCACTGGGCAATGAAAATGTGGTTTTAACATCCCAGCTGGCTCCTGCTGTTCACCTGGCCCCCGCAGTGGCAGGTCGCTGGATTACGTATCTGATGTAACATTCATGTCACATGTTCAGCTGGTCAACACTGGTTTGAAATTGTTTTCTTACAGCTTGTGGAAGCTGCCAGGGCTATCAAAGTAATTGATTATTTATCTGTATAAAATGTTTACAAGCAATTTCTTAAATCTGGATGTCAATATCTTTTCAATGTCCAAAATAAGATCTATTAATCCTATTTATGTTTAGGAAATGTCCTGTTTTTGTCCATACTTATAAAGGATTTACTGTGTTAAATATATCTTGTATACAGGGGGTCTCCTCCTTGCTTTAAAATCGCATTTACTGCAAAATTTCTTAAAGCATGGAAAGGAGTTTGCGTGGAGCTCATGGGGTTAGCACGGGAGTGTGTGTGGACATTCCGAAGCTCCATGCACTCTTCAGTGTATTTTTTATTAAGTCTCCTTAACCACAACTTAGCTTGTATAGGCGTTAAATGAGACATTGCCAAAAGCACAAATTCAGGAGGAGGCAAGCTTCTGTTCCTTTTCTAGTAAAAAAGAAATGGGAAATTACAATTTTTACTTCTTCAATAATCACATTTTCTAGTGGTTGATCACACTCTTTTTTAAGCATTGGTTTTCACAAACAGTTAACTCGACTTAATTGCAATCTGCTTAAAGGAAATTTCCACTTAAATCAATGTAAACCGTTGTAGTGCTTAGTTTCCATTGTTATATAGTATTGGAATTCACTTTGTACTGTATAACTGTGTGTGCTGTGGTAGTCTGGCTCTGGGGGGTTGAGATTATTGCAATTGGTTTAAATTAGGTTTCTGCTTTATTGCAGCTGTCTCAGTAGCATCGTTCACATTTACACAGCACTATGAACACTGGATAACCGTACACAGACTCCTCCTGTGTGAGCCAATGCTTATGCCTCCCTCTCCCAAAGCCAGGCTCTCTGTTTAAGGAATGGTCATGCTGTTAATCAACCAGCATCATGTCTGCACAGAGGTGAGTGCAATTGTATTTAAAGTGCTCTTTATTTTGTGGATTTTTTTTTTTGTTTGTTTCAATGTCGACTACTCTCCACTGGTGTTTAGTTTGAGACCACCAAAATCATTTCACCTAAAACTTGAGCTAGAGTCAAACACAGGCCTCCAGTGTTGAAATTGTTTTAAAATTAGTTTACAATGCAGTTGTTTAGCGTTATTTAAACTATTTTGTTTGGATCAGCTTTTCTCCACCTCTATTTGCTCTTGAGGTCGCACAATAAGAGTGTCTGAACTGCAGCTGAAGCCCAGTCCATATAGACCAGGGGTGTCAAACTGCAGTCCTCGAGTGCTGCAGGGTCTTCTGATTTTCATTCCAACTTAAGCTCTCAATTAACATAACTGATCCCATTATTTGTTCAATTGGACATATTTAATATTTTTCAAGGTCTTTTACAGATGATGGTTTACATGCACTTGAATCAAGATACACTACACTGAAACATTTTGAGGTCTGGAGAGAGGTGTTACATTTGTCCAATTAATCAAATAATTAGACCAACTAAGTAGCTGAAAGCCTGGGTGGAACGACTGCCAGAAGACACAGTGGCCCTCCAGGAACTGTTTGACACCCCTGATATAGACTATTAAACATACACTGACCTGCACTGGAAGGTGCACAGTAAGCCAAAACCAGTCCATTAAAATAAATAAATAAATAAGAAAGCAGTACAGATTACTACTGTTTGTGAGAAAAAAAAAAAAAAAAAAAAAATTCAAATAACTTTGTAAATAACAAATCATTTTTTTTTTAATATTTTTTAAAAGTGTTCAATTGGCTTTTCTTTGATCGCTGTAGATCTCAACATTTAAACTGTCAACTTACCAGTCCGCTGTGCAAGTATTTCTGAATGGACAAATGATTGGTTCAACGAATTTTAAATGTGCTATAGTACCAATCACTAAGAAGCTGTGAGACCCTAAGGGCGGAACTGAGTAACAAGGAACAAATGGACTGGTGCACCTGAATCTAAATGGGGGTCACCTGAAAATAAGAGGTACAGAAGATCGATAAAACAAATAAATAAGCAAGTAAATAAAAAGCTGGTGTTGAATTAAACAACCAAAAGAACTGATCTCTGGGGAAAAATAAGCATTTGGAAGTTAAATAAAAAAAAAAAAAAATTGAAATTAATCAAATGTAAATGACTTTGAAAATAAAAAAAGGATAGAAATAATTGTTCAGCAACATGGACATCTGGCAGGTGGTGAAGTTTTAATTACCTCTTTACGCCATAGGCCATATTAAGCAAGTTGTCCAGCCTGTGAAGAGAAGGAGGGTCTGGGGTTAATGCCTTGCAGATGGCAGACTTGCTCAATGGAACTAACGCTAAAGCTTTGCCTTATTCAGGAGAAAAAATAAATATTCAGAAAATGGCCATTATTACAATAATGCGGCACCAGTCTGTGAAGATATACCTGCAACAAACCAAGCAGCTTGTACAAACACAATCTGTTCATTATATCTCCAATATTAGACTATGCTGACGAGATGGAAGGGTACTGTATGTAGCATCCAGTAGTTTAATGTTGAAATATGGATTGAAATGTGTTTACGGATACATTTATCTCTGATAAAAAAACAACAACAAAAAAACAGTATTTATTATTATTATTATTATTATTATTATTATTATTATGGGGGGGGGGGGGGGGGGGGGGGGGGGGGTTTGTTTTTTGGCGCCAATGTATAATACTGTATCTGTGTTCCACTCTGGAGACTATTTGATACTTTTCTTAAACAGATGTTACTTTATACTGGTAGAATACATATTTGAGTGTCCCCTGCAGTATCCATTGAGGGATACAGTGATGGATTTGAATATTATGCTTCCCGTTCCAGCAGTCACTTATTTTCTTTCAACTGAAGGAAATATATCTTACAGCAATTAATATGCAGCAGCAGTGTTGTGCAATACATTGAAAATGATTCATGTGCCAAACCAGCTGAGCAAAATCTTTTTCTTTGCTATGGGTATGTTTAGCTTTTCAATAACCTTCTTTTGTCTGTTACTTAAACTGGCCATTGTAATGCTATAGACAAGGGATTGCACAATCTGCAAAAGGACAGCTACAGGCTTTGTTTATTGCACTCAGTGGAGACTGAAGGGCAAAAAATGTTGGAACAATTGCTGTGAATTTATCATTGGAGAACTATTAAGGTGGCAATTACCCAATGAACCAGGCCCAGCTTTAACAACCTGCTTTCAGTAAACCGTTAATTGCTGTCCAACAAAATTTATCTCCTCAAATTTTTTTCTGTCGTGTTCCTGGTACAAGAAATGTTATTTTGTCGAACAATTATTTTGTTGAAACAATGATATCACTGTACCGTATATTCTATATATATATATATATATATATATATATATATATATATATATATATATATATATATATATATATATATATATATATAGAGAGAGAGAGAGAGAGAGAGAGAAGTAGGCTTCTCACGTCTCTCTTTTTTTAAAAAAACAATTTTTTTTTTGTGTAAAACACATCTGATTATATATATATATATATATATATATATATATATATATATATATATATATATATATATATATATATATTTCTTGATCTATAATCTTATAGGAAAAATCTTTTGTAGCAAAAGTTTTGCTTTTGAGGAAAAAGTTACAAGAAATAGATGTCTCCAAACTCCAAAAAATGCTAATTCAAAAGTATTCATACGCTGACAAGGAAAATGAAATTAATAGCTAGTTGAGGCGCCTTTAGCAACAATAACCTCTTTTAAACAATTAGGATATTTGTCAGTAAGCTTTTTGGCATGATTCTTTAGTGAGTCTTCAACACAAAATTGTTCCAGTTCATTCAAATTCTGAGGACTTCTCTGGTACACAGTGAATAATATGCAGTATGTGAGGCATGGGGGTAGAGTACAGCTCCTGCAAGTGGATAACAGGATTTGTAATGTTGTTTAGACAACAACATTCCCTTTGAATAGATGGAAACACAGTTGCTACACTATCTACTGAAGCCCACCCCTCCCACTCAGGCATTTACAGAGGTTTAATACTGGGAAGAAACAACTTATTTGTTAAATGCATGCCAACATACACACTACTATAACCAAGTAAAAACACACATACTGCCAGATCTTACTCCATAAAACTCACACCTTTCTGCAAAACCACACTTGTCCAGTCATACTGACACACACTTGCCGCGTTGCCAGTGCAGGTTGTATTTACCTGAATCTCTGGGCCTGGTGGTGCAGGGGGCCAGGGTACCGTCGGTTTGGAGACTGGTAGAGCTGGGAGAGGAGGGCCTGGCTGGTTTTCTGGCTGGGGTTGTTGGCGAACTTGACAGTGATTGGTTCGGCGGTGCCCGAGGGTTTCTGTCCGTTCAGCCCCTTGATGGCCTCCTCTGCCTCTATCCTCTTATCAAAGCGGATAAACCCCACGCCCCGGGAGGCACCTGAGGGGCCAGCAGGCCAAAATGAAAGGGAGAAACGTTACTTAACCATTTCAGCACCATGCGCAAGGATCCGCATGATACCTTAGATAAGCTAAAAATGTAAATAAAATAAAAAACTGCCACTATATAATTAACAAGCAAAAAGCTCTGATGCTCTCAGACGCATTACAAGAACAGTTCTGGTCGTGTTTGTAACAAGCCTTGTCAGATTTTACACATTTACTAAGATTTAGACCTTTAAATTGATATGCAAAAGTTTACAGCAAACCAATAATATTTGTGAGGATTCACTCTTCAGAAGACTTGGAGGACAGCAAGTTTGACCTGTTTCATACATTTTAAAATGTAAGATAAACATTTACGCTACAGTACGTATTGCAAATAGTATGGTTTATGTTTTTATTAGCGATCAGGAGACTGATGCCAGCAGCCCACGAATGTCATTTGAGTGTTAAACTGCGGCTTCTTAATGAATGAATTTTGTGTCTTTTGTTTGACAGGCCCTTTCAAAGCGGCTTTGTTTTTTGCTGGGCAGTTACCTCCTGCTGAGGTAGAAAAGGTAGAAGCAGCTGAGCCTGTGTCCTGTTTCTCCCAACCCAAGGCTAAACTATTTGGTGAATACACTAACTTCAAAACCAGAGGGCTGATACAATTGATAGTTTTATGTATACCAAGAGGATTGGCAAATCTCAAAATAGTCAGTACTTTGTTCTTAAAATTATGTTTAGAATTCAGTGTGAAGTATAAATCACAACTTCAAAATACTATACTTTTGCACGCAGGAATTAATCACTAGATGAAAGGGAATGTGACATTACTGCAGTGATGTAAGTGTCTAGAATTGTACCTACTGGAAGATACTTAAGATCGTGAAAGACACACACACAGTCACACATACACATTCACAAATTGCAAAGAGATTGTTAACTAATAAACAGAAGTACGAAGGACAGCAGATAAAAATCAATGGTGCTCTAACAGTGCTTTAGCATGCCCACTACACACAGATCCTGAACATTTTTAATTAAAATCAAAATATTCCTTGGGGAAATTTGGAAAGATCTGGAGTGCCGAGGCTGTTAATGAAAGCCCACTTTCCACTCAGATGAGAGCGCTGTCGCATCTCAGTTTTAGTCTTTAAAGCAGCTGTGCCAACAGAGCTGGAAATTCATTACATACTTGTACGTTAAATACATTTTTTAAAGTTAAACTCATCTCCTTTGGATCCTTTTTTTAAATTTTTAGATACCAAGAATTGACAGTTGTTTAAGACAAAAGCCAGCACAGGGAAGAGTGTGCACAGACAGACCAGAAGCAATGAAGATTAAAGCCCTCTGTCTTACTATCTGTCCATAGGGGATATATGAAGGGATAAAAAGACCAGGTGATGGCCAGTAGCCTGGGGGTGGGTGGAAGGCCCTAGGCAAAGGGAACAGTTAATTTACATGAGCACTTCTGTTAGGTGCCTGGGGTCCTGATATTTATTATGTTATACCTCATTTCTAATGCCTGCACTAACAGCGCTAACAGTCTAATATCACTGTGGAGCTTGAAAGTTTGGCGGGAATGCCTGGTATAATTCCTAACAGGAGGAAGGCTTTCTATGAAGACAGCATGCACACTCAGGATAACTCTTTTATAATAGAGGAGGACAGCTGCCCCCATGGATACCTGTGACCTGGTCCACCAGGATGCGTGATGTGATGATGCGTCCGTACTGGGAGAACAGCTGCTCCAACTCCTTCTGGCTCATGGTTTTGGGAAGGCCGCTGACGTACAGGTTAGCATCACGGATAGAGGCTGAGCTGGGCCGGGCGTAGGACACCTGGGCAAAAAAACAAAAACAAAACAAAGCGCTCATCAGAAACAGCAGCTTGTAGGGAAGCTGAGAATGAAAAGAAATTTTCCCAGCTGTAAAACTACACTATAAAAACTGCTATAGTAAAGGATTTGAATTTAATTGCAAGCTGTAGCACTTGGAATATGCAGTCTAACACAGTAACTCACTGCATTGAATTGATCTTGTGTTTGGATTTAGAACTGTCAACTACCTACACTACATCACTCTGGGGGAAAAAAAAAGTGACAAAAAATATATAGTACTGTTTTTTTCCCCCCCTAAATGATTTAGTGTAGCTGTTTTAGGATAAAACAGTCCCTTTTAAAAACAGACAACTTTTACAGTATAACACCTAAGACTCAGAGGCTAGCACCATGGACAGCGCATTGCTTTGCAGGACTGCAGACATTGAAAAATAGGTAAATGGCATGTAAATCGTGTTAGGAGAGAGGAAAATTGCTAGGCACTCTCTTGTATGCCTAACTCTTTAATCTTTATTTTTTATATAGCACCTTTCATAGTGGACTACCATCACAAAGAGCTTTACAAGGTACGAGACTAGGGTGTGTGAACTATGCATTAGCTGCAGTCACTTACAAGAACGTCTCGCTCAAAAGACGGAGTACAAGGAGGTTAAGTGACTTGCTCGGGGTCACACATTGACTGAGCTGAGATTTGAACCGGATACCTCCTGATTGCAAGCCCGTCTTGAGCTGTGCAGCTGTTTATTATTATTATTTATTCCTGCTGCTAGCCTTGCTACCCTTCCACAATGTGTCATTGGCTTAATATCAGTAAACAGTAAATATAAAAGAATGCTGCATTTTTACATGGACAGGTAGCACCCTTCAATTTGGTTAGTGGTGTACTTTCTAATGCAGCAGCACATAACAATCCAGTGACTTTATCACCACCCTGTAGACGTACATACTTGCAGCAGGATGGCTGATTAAAGTTTCTATTCCAGCTCTGAAGGTATGATAGAGATAGCCATAGGAGCACCCCTTTGACATCTTCAGGTAGACCACGCCATTTAAACAAGTTAATATGATAAAAGAGAGGGGGAGGAGTCCTTGGGATTATTTATTCTATTTCTCTTGCAGTTCCAGATGTCTCTAATCAACACCTTGCCAGTGTCTTTTCTACACTACAGTCCTCTCTGTTCACACCTCCAGCATGCATTTTTAAGGAGGCACTTTACATGAAGACAGACTGACAATTTGGCTGCCAGCTCAAGGTGCTGCGTAGGAGATAACTGCTAACCCCCTGATCTCCTGTTAACTGCTGCTAATGAAACCAAAGGGGTTTTCTTTATTTTCCATGATTCAACCTGCTTACAATGATTTGTCCACAAAGAAAACTAAGTAAGTTCAATGCAATTTAAATTTGCAAGGGGAAAATTACTATAATTCAATCTCCCCTCTACTTTGTTCTGTTGAGAGAGAGAGAGAGAGAGGAGACAAAATGCAACTGACACAAAATACCTATGTAAACTTTTTGTTTCTGATTTTAAGTGATCATCACATCAAATCTTAACTTAATGACTTCAATTATTCAAATGCATTACGATTTCCAAGCTACCTTAGGCCTGATTAGATATCCTCACTTTCCTCTGCTCCAGCATGTCAACAGTGCCTCTCTGAAAATAAATGTATTGTACATTCTCAAAGGGCTACCCTGTCTAAATCATTTTAATTATTGAGCACAGCAAACTGAAGACTCAAAGTGAGGGATGTGCTACAGTTGACGATCATGCATCGTGTCTCCCACAACGTGGGGTGGCTGTGGATGTAACTTACTTGAAACTTGAACTTCAATGATGCCTTACAGTGAGTGAGTGAGTGAGAGAGAAGCAGTATGGCTTTATTTTAAAAAGCCAGCACTTGAAAAGCAGACAAAAAAAGAGTTTGAGGGAAACGACTTGGAATTAATGAGTTAATTCCAAGTCGTTTTTGCAAAAAATTTGAATCACGATAAAATAACATTTAACTTATTTTATCATTCAACGTGCTGCATCATCTTATAACTAGATATCGTAAAAGAGAACAATAATTGTATGAATACCACTGGTGCAGGATCATTTTCTCTTACCTTAATAGTTTTAGTTTGAAGTCTAAGTCCGTTTAATGTGTTAATGGCTTTTTCTGCATCCTTTGGATCGATGTAGTTCACAAAGCCATAGCCCAAACTCTGTCCTAAAACAAACAAAGTATAATGAAACATTAAACCCATGTGCAGTAGTGTACATACAAAATACAAACCATCTCTGCATATTAATTATCACATGAGCTCTATGTGTGAATTTAATTTGTTTAATATGTTCTGTCGCACAACATAAAGGTTATTAAAATGACTGTGTCCTTCTCAGGTTTTATTTGATACAAATCGAGGTATTCAAAGGTACTGTTTGTTTTTATTTTTAGAAAAAATAAAACCTGCCAAAATTTCTAGGAAGGCACGGGAGGTCGTGTATCTGTCCTGTGTAGCCCAGTGTTCAAAATGATTGCATTAAAGACACATACCATACTCTGAGAACTGTTATTCGCCAGCTATTTTTGTGTGAGCAGCAGCAGAAAGTTAAAGGCTGAAATATGATAATACTGACTGTTAAAGTTATTCAGAGGTAATTATTTATGGGCTAATACAACTCTTTACTTATTTATATAAATTCCTGACACGTTCCAGACTGATATGAAACCTTTAAATCAACATCATTCCATCCATATTGAAGAATGCCAGACATTCCTGTTAAAGAGTGATGTCACAAGTGATCCTCAAACCCCTTCTCTCTTATAGAAGGTCCTGGCTCCTTTTGAATGGAAGGCTTATGCTGCTAACATAGCTCTTCGATAGAACTAACTTCATTTTTCATGGGGTTCTCCACTGATGATATGGAAGGTACTGAGGCTTGGGAAACCTTTGAAATAAAAAATAGTGAATTCCCACACACAGATATTTTGGATGGAAGGGATACTTAACAAAATAGCCCTGTGTGATCAAATTGAAATGTATGAACTAAATAATTAAATCAGACCAGTTTGGTAACATCCATCTTTTGAGGGCCATTTTGCGAAGCTGACTGCAGGTATTGTATTTAGAGCCTCTAGTTCTTTGTTCTGTTTTATATTTCAAGAAATACTTCTCTGCGGAGGATAAGCATAACCTTGAATTTACTTCTCATCTATATTGATGCATGATGCTATAGGATTATTATTATTAGCTTTAGAGATGTTGTTATATTGTATGCATTAGTGTCATTGGGTGCCTTAGACTGCCTGAGGTGCATGATGTAACCATATTGCTTTATATATTAGTAATGCTGTTAGTTTGCAAAGACACCAGACTGTCTGGATTATATATGAGCTAGGTATGAGAAACATCTGTAAGCCAGTACACAAACAAAGCACTATAGGAGTGTATGCAATCGAGTTCTTCTCCTGTTTTCCTCCCCTTATTCTACAAGAGAATTAAAGAAGTGCACGAACGTGACCGGGACCACAAAGTTTCCTCAATAGGAACCCCAGCCAAGCCGTGCAGTGTGTAGTGTTATCCCAGCTAATTGAAACAGACAGTAGTAAGTCTTCAGTGTAAAGACAAAGTGAATCACAAATGAAGAACAGCAGCACTAAACCAAATAAACACAATCCAAACAGCAGCTCTGGGCCAAAACAGAGCATCGTTCCTCACATCAAAAAACATGCATCTCCTTCACTTTCAATAGAAAACAAAGTATCACTATTTCCCAACGTTAATCAAAGCCTTCCTATCCAAAACAATGTGTCTCCTGCTATCACTCTGTTCAGAAATTCCAGACCACTGCAGTGAACTGTCAACCCTCCCACCCCCCCCTAGGATACAATTAATTCCATGAAAAACGAGGTCATTGTGAACTACATCCACAGGAGGTGGAACAGCATCTCAGAAGAATTGTGCTGAGGAATGTCCATACTAAATTTCAGCACAATTGAACACCTGGTTCTAAAAGGTATAGCAAGAGATGTAAATGTTATCAGGTTCAGTTGTTTTTACTGTCTGCTTAGAAATTTCTATCTGTTTACTGTACCTATTTCTGTATTCAACTCTCTCTCACTATATATATATATATATATAGTTTCTACCATATATCTCTAGCTGCCTTTTCTTTATCTACTATACTCTTAATTGCCTCACTGACTTCCCTTGCGGCACAGAAAGCGCCGATTCCCTGTCATGTCTCCCTGGGTAGTTAGAGAATTAGGACACGTGGAAGTTGCTGCATGCTGGAGACGAT
Organism: Polyodon spathula; assembly: GCF_017654505.1. Lineage (NCBI taxonomy): Eukaryota > Metazoa > Chordata > Actinopteri > Acipenseriformes > Polyodontidae > Polyodon > Polyodon spathula. The sequence continues at coordinate 32,554,226 of NC_054551.1, read as the reverse complement.
TCTCCAAGAGGAGATTCCGCCCACCAGCAGTCAGCGCCTGTACAGGAGCTCCAGCTCTCAGCAGCTCTCCCTGGTTCTTCAGTGTGCCTGTAAGCAAGCACACACACACACACAGCTGCCACCACAGCAACATCAAAAACACAGCTTACATAATTAACTTTTCAAGCATCTTGGCATGCTTTTATAATAATAATAATAATAATAATAATAATAATAATAATAATGCCAATACATGAAACCCAATCACAACACCACTCCCCTGTTTCTCTTAAACACTCCTTTTGTATTATAAAATTGAGTGGGCAGAAGGCAACACAGCACAGACTATGGGCAAACATAGGCAGGCAGGCTTGGCAAGAGATGTCAAAACAATTGGTCGGTCTCCAGTTTAAACACAACAGTTCTCCAGCCTGCAATTCAGAGCCTGGCATAATCACAGCAGACAGAGTGGCTGTCTTTGGAAGAATGAGACTGCCTTTCATACAAGGGGTAAATTACAAATAAATCTGTACAGCAGAAAACGAAATCCTTTCAGAGACAAAAATGTACATATTTACCCCCCAAGTTCCTTCTACATACACAGAGATACAGGTATTCAGACAGATATTTCACTCTTATTTCACCCCCCAATAGGCATTTTGAAGATGTTGCGTGCTGCAAATCCTTCTGGAAGAGGATACATACAAAAGTAAAAGGAAGGAAGCGCACCTCTAACAGGAATGAAGACAGATACTGGAGCTGCTGATCAGAATGGGCTGAAACCCCTTCACTTAAAATACAGGAAAATCTGTCAGCTTGAAAGGTCATCACATTTTAAAATCCATAAACGGTCAAAACAAATTGCCCATGTTTTGTTTCATAGACAGAACTTATGTCAATTGCCAGAGATGGGAACTGGACCAAAAATGCACTAGTACAGGGATTCAATTCTGAGAAGCTGAACAAAAAGTAAATCTAAAGAGATCTGAGACAATCAGCACCAACTTAACACCCGCCACTGCTGGTAACACTTGTCCATGATTATCCGAGCAGCAGCAACTACTGCATCTAAAATGAACCAGACGCTAATGCTGTCTAACAAACACAGCACAAGAATATTTAAACGGGTTCCGGCACACTGGGAGAAAAATAAGCTGACAAGACTTGAGGAAGTGTGCTGTGAAAATGCAGTTCCTTGCAAGAATTCACATAAAAGTACAGTGCAAACCTAACAGAAATACCTGTACACTAAAGTCATATTTCCAAACCAATGCACTGTTACTGCACTGTGTGCTGCAAATTCCTTTAAAATGTTTGATTGGGGAACACCATGGTAAAAGTATAGGTAAGCAGGGTAAAAAATAGTATTCAATTAAGTGTGGTTTTATTTACTGTACTTTTTTTTTTTTTTTTTTTTTTTTTTTAACTGAAAAGCAACACCTACCTGTCATCAGGTTAATTTGCAATCCTATTTGGCACATTTCTGCTATAAGTAACATTTTCAATGACTTTTGCTGTTTTTAAATGTATATCATTTTGACAGAAAATGCCTACGTAAACTTTACGATTTTAAATTTTCACATCAAATCTTAACCTAATGACTTCACTTATTCAAATGTGTTACGAGTTCCAGTTTACCTTAAGGCCTGATTAGATATCCTCACTTTCCTCTGCTCCAGCATGTCAACAATGCCTCTTTGAAAATAAATGTATTGTACATGCTCAAAGGACTACCCTGTCTAAATCATTTTAATTATTGAGCACAGCAAACTGAAGACTCAAAGTGAGGGATGTGCTGTGGTGCATATGCGCTGAGGGGGAAGCTTGACGAGCAAGCATCCTGTCTCCCACAACGTGGGGTGGCTGTTGCTGCAACTTACTTGAAACACAGCCTGAACTTCAAGGATTCTCGAGAGAGAGACAGACACACTTAAAATTTGGGACATCCCCAGATTTCAGAGACAGCCAATGGGTACAGTACTTGGTACCAAGCCTGAAAATCAGGGACGGCTGAGGGGGACAGACCTTGGAAATCTGGGACAGTGGGCAGTGCCCACAAACAAACACTGCTAGTTGTGTGAAACAGCATGAAAGTGTAGGCGAAGGCACATAGTGGAAGTGAGGTTGTAAGGGTTGTGTTTGCAGATGAAGGCACACAGTGGAAGTGAGGTTGTAAGGGCTGTGTTTGCGGATGAAGGCACACAGTGGAAGTGAAGTTGTAAGGGTTGTGTTTGCACATGAAGGCACACAGTGGAAGTGAGGTTGTAAGGGTTGTGTTTGCAGATGAAGGCACATAGTGGAAGTGAAGTTGTAAGGGTTGTGTTTGCAGATGAAGGCACTTATACAGTAGGTTTGTGAGATGCACAAAGTTTCCAGTTTACTGTGAATTCACCAGGATCTTTTGGTCAAACTTAGACATGTGAGGGTCAGCCACATTACCTGTATTTACATCTATCTGATTATTTTACTGGCCTCCGCATATAACTGCTTCCACATCAACCTCACACCACTGCTGCAGCCCTCACAGATCATGCCACACATTTAGGAAGGGCAGAGTTAAATCATATCCTTTTGATATATATATCGGTGCAGTAATATATATATTTCAGTGAATTTAAAATCATTTAAAAAAAGTTAAAATGATTGTGCCTCCAGCATTAGTGGGGATTGCATATCCAATCAATCTGAGGCTTTGATGTTAATACCAAATAAAATGGAAGTTTCCTGTAATGGAATTGTATACTATGGCAAAATAACCTCTATAAAAATAATAATTTGTATTCATATATTGAATACCCTAATACATTTGATTAGTCACAAAGAAGACATTCTTTGTATTTCTCAAGTGGAACTCGGTTTTGTAATGTGTAAAGCGGCTCTTGCTGAACAGGTTTGCCAAGTCTCAGGAAATAAATGAAGCAGCAGCAGCGGTGCCATGGTGGGCTTTCATTTTACACTGAAATGAAAATGTTCTCTTTTTACTACTTTGACCCGGTCAAGCGAAACATGAAGCACAAAGTGGAATGCAATCCATTTTGGCTCACTGCTAACACCTATTAGGACTGATGTTTACAATTTAAAGGTAACAATATTTACCCAACAACAAACCCTAGCGCAAATGTGCTGTATGACACCAGCTCGACAGGGCAGAGAACTCTACTTACAAGTCGGGGATTGTGCACTTTCAATCTATTGTCAGCTTCCTGGGGTTAACAGGCCATACAGTCCACAAATACAACAGCCAAGTACTTTCTTTGCTAAACAGGCCACATTAGCCTGGCCTTTTGAATGAGATTATCAAGTGTGAAGTATCACTAAGTAGGATATAAAATGGAAGAATGATCTGGCATTATCTCAGAAGAGCCTCCTCATTCATCTGCCTGCCCTCCCGTCACACACGCATCCACTGATTCTGGACCGAGCACTGCTCACACCTACCACTGCCCTCAGTCTAGCAGGGATTCACACAGCTCTGGCCATCTGAAATCTAGCAGCAGTCACAGCAGCAGTTTCCAGTAATGATTTGGAGCTCAGCCTGGATTGACTCAATTCTAATGATACAGCTGTTCAAACTACAGCACTGGCAAATGCACTCTTGCCTCATCTGCCTGGATATCTTATAATATTATTGCTATTATTATATCTCCTTTTTGTACCACACACCCCTTAGAACTAGGCTGCCACTTTACTGTACATGTATAATGTTGCGTGTGACATAAAAGAAGGACTCTCTGAATTAAACTATTCTGCAAGAAATTCTACAGACAAAAAACAGAACCAGTACTATGAAAAAGTAGGTCATCATGCCCAACCACTATGGGTCAGAACACATGTAGAAATCCTAAATGATACCCTTAATTTATTAACTTATGCTATGGAACATCCATACCAATATTTCATCATAACTGGATGTTCCCAAGATATAGCTATGTACACTAAACTATTAACTACCAAGGGCACATGCAGTTGCACAAAGCCAAAATCAGACTCCCAAACCTACATATTCAGGTGCATGAATCAAACCTCAAGTTTGTCGAGTAAGTGGAGGGATATTTTTTTATTGGTTGCAATAGCAAGGGGCAAACAGACACTTATAAAGTTGACCAATCCTCCAGACTTCCTAATTGGCGAGCTGGTAAGATGCAGCAAGGGCAACGTGGTTTTACTACATTTCTTAAATTGGGAACCCCTCAATTCTTAGCATCTGGACCCCTATAATCAAATGCAATACAGAATACAGAACACATGATTATTGTGTGCAGGTTGAAAGACCGTGCTGGATGGTTAAAGGCCCCCAGCCCCCCTGCTTACCTGTAATTTTGTCCCGGACAAGCTTGCAGGACTCGATCTCGCCAATGCTGCCGAACAGGCTGCGGAACTCCTCCTGTGTCATGTTCTGGGGCAGGTAGTTGACAATGAGGTTGGTCTTGCTGTCGTCGGCGAGACCGCCCGACTGCATGGGGGAGGAGCAGCTCCGACTGTTACTGGAGGGCCCGTTGGCCGTGGTGGCAGTCGGTCCATTCGTCACCTGAGGCTCCATGTTGCTGATTATCTGGCGGGGAGGGGAGGAGGGAGACCAGTCATTCCATGACATTGACCAGCAATGTAAAAAAATTACATCTCTTAATATCTAAAATCCAATCAGATTGCTATTTTAGTTTTTTTATTAGAAATTACTTAGAAATATAAATAAATTAATTTCTTTGAACCTTTTCCGCTCCTTTGACAACAGAGTTTGACATTTTACCCTCTCTCCTAATAAGCCAATGCCCATAGGTCTTGTCATAAATTATTGTTAAACTAAACGTTTGTGACCATGTGGAACTTGCAAAAAAACAAGAGTGGTCTCTTTAGAAAAATGTATCCAGAACAAAACAAGTACAGATCAGTTCATTTCCTCAAGGGTGCCAGGCTGGCTGGCAGGCATATCAATGGTTATAATAGAAGGTCAAAAATCATTCAGAACTTGAATATTAGTGCAACATAAAATCATTAAAAACAGTCACTAGTGGTATTAAAGCATGAGTATCCTTGCTTGTTCTCAAAGAGGCCCTGGGCGTAATGCGGAGATGGGGAAGTGCAGCTTCAAATAAAATGTGAGCAGGTTACTAAAGTCAACATCCTTGCTCTCCTACGATCTGCAAAGTGACATCTGTAATACCTCCAAGCTAGCAGCTTAGATGAAACTGATTTCATCTAATTATTTTTAGTTTGTGTTGTATTTTTGTTTTTATTACGCCTACAGTTTGATTTAAGATTGCATTACAAAGGAGAGGCTGATAATGTTCAATCATGTACAGGGGGTAATGTATGGTTATATATTGACTCCCAGTGTATACATAACCTTAGTCCTTGTGTGTAAACGTTTTAAACCCTGGAATTTTTTTCAACTACTGTAGCTTTCATAATTTGTCATTTAAATGAATCAAACCTCCCTACCTAGGCAAGACTCTACTGTAAAACAAACAAACAAAAAAAACAGTTCAGTGATCCAGCTCTATTCTTTGGTGAGTAACTAAATGGGATGCAGTGCAGTAAGTGTTGAGTGTGATAAGCTCAATGGTTAAAATGGGGAGTGTTAGTGGTAAAGGACTACAGTTTCAGAGCCTGGATTTGAGAGTGCAATGCTGTGCTGCAATGCAGACACATTAAGAATGGAGACCAGCACCCTTCACATAAAATTACTGATGAAAGACTAATGCACAATCAAGACTTTTACTATCAAACCTTGATAATCCCCTGATTGGAGCTGTAGGGCCCCTTAGGGCTGGTTCATACTTTTGTCACAGATGAATACCATACGTCAGACGCAGACAGCTATAAAAACTGTGCAGCTTCACTCCGACCATGCAGTAAATGATGAAATTATTCAACATTATCCGACCCTATGCGATTTCAGGTCGCAGATGCATGGCTATAAGCTGTATGACTTTCCAAAAAAGATGCTGTGTGTGTGTGTGTGTGTATGTGTATATATATATATATATATATATATATATATATATATATATATATATATATATTATATATATATATATATATATATCACACACACAAAAATGTATTATATCAGGATTTTTCGGACTACAAGTCTTTCTTCAGCTGGATGGATCAAAAGCAGTGCCTTTTCCACCCAGCTGAGAGAAATAAAGAGAGAATGAGAGAAATAAAGCTGCTTTTACATGAATGTATCCTGCTAATTAAATACTCACACATTTCTAAAACCAAAGCTATGGCTGTGTTTGAATATCCTGCAGTGCACAGTACATGCAGCAAGCTCTGTCTACTCAATGGGATGTTTGCCTAGGGTTTCTATACAAACTAACACATAGAGCTCTAATTATGAAAGAAGAATATGCTCTGCCTTCTCAGCATCAATGTGGAATTCCCACCCTCATAACACACTGCAGGCCTTTTATAGGTTGTCATTGGATTGGAAGATGGGAAGCAAAAAAATACATAGAAATATTTGTGTCTTAGAGCTATGTGCTAGCAAGGGCTGGTGCATGACTGCTTGTGCAGCCTCTCCTTGTTCTCAGCATTTCTTTTTTTTTTTTAAACAGCGCAGTTATTTTAACACAATTAGTCCATATTGGACTACAAAGGTGCAGTACATGCTCCCCAACCCCTCGCTATCTTTTTGATATGTTGCGTCACAATAAGTTGTTAACCCCATACAATAATTTTAAATAAAACAATTAAATAAATACTAGGATACACTGTCGTATTCAATTTGGGGTGGGCCACACAATTAATACAACTTAAACAAGCAAACATTGCACCTCTCGTGCTACTTAATGTCAAATGCACATTTATATAAATATTTCTCAGTCAATACATCTATCCAGACAGTCAACTCAGCTTTTGGAACAACCAGAAGTGTCCAATCAGAGGTCATGTGTCGTGTTTAAAATGTAGTTTGCAGTGGTCTCCTTACCATCTTTGGCTGTGTCAGCATCCCTTTCTCTGCCCAGCCCTGCAGCTGTGGGAGTTCCCCCTGACGCCACTGTGTCTCTGTCGAGCCCTGGGAGGGTTCAGGGCACAATTTAACAAGACGATTGAAAGCTACAATCACATTTTTGTTTTTTAACAAAAATATACAATGGGATTACAATAGTCAGTTGGCCACTTTGCAATGCTGATGTGGTGGTGGGAGTGGTGGTGATGGGGACCTAAACAATATTCACGGTAGAGTAACGAAACTGCAGGTGCACTTTTTGGGGACAGAAGATTCTATAGGCATGGGTAATGCAGGTCCCTACAGCTCACACCCTTAAGGGTTACTGCATTGACTGTGCAATATGGATTGTTATACAACATTAAACGTATCAGAATGCAGTATTTTCACAGGGAAGGCAACTCAACACCAGCTGATCTGTTAGCATTATTTGTTTTGTTTCCTCGACAGCAATGCAAAGTGGCCACATTACTTTATAAATCACCCTGCATATACATATACTTTGTTAAGGGATGGGTTGTCATGTAAATCTGTAGTTTGTGCAGGATTGTACACAGCTAATCATTACAGTATTTAATAACAATGTTTTCATTTATACTTATATTTAATTTTGTAAAAGTCAATTTTAGAGGTTTGATGGTTAAGCCGAGCACTAACTAAACAAACTATCATATATCTATCATATACATGGGATCATCTTCCTGAGTTGTAAGCAGACATGACGCAGTTTGCAGCACCCATACAGTACAGTGCCCTGCTGTGGTTCATGTTTATTGCAGCATAACAGATGAAGGTTAAAGTGATACAGAAAATGCACTTTAAAATCAACTATCAATGTTACTACCTTGTGCAGTTATTTCAACATTTGTAGTTTATTTTATTTATTTGTTATCTTTAATAACCATTCAACAGATTTCTATGATTGGAGCGATGTTTAGTTCTAACAGTTACTGTCTCTTTAAATAAGCTGTGAAAAACCTTGAGAAACACAGCTATAAAATAACATGTCCCCCTCATGCACACATCACGCAAACACACACATGCACAAAGTGCAATAACTGATCATGGGAATGCTAGAAATGTTAGTATAGTACAGTATGAATACCTGCAACCTAGTATTCAGAATATTTGCAGGCACACAGTATAACCTTCAATAGTCTTTTATATGTTAATCTGTGTACAGTATGGTTTACGGAAACAGACAAAATGTCATGAATATGAACAAGAATTATTATTAAAGTATAACAAGTGTAGCAAATATGAATTCTCATTTTCGTTTTGCAAACTGATCTAAAAAGACAGCAGCACTTTTAAATAACTAAATACAAAGACATACAGATGGTCAAAAGCTAGGACAGCTGCCACTTCAAACAGGTAAAAATAAACAAAATGGAACAAATGAAACATAGGTAAGAACATCCACAGAAAAAAGAATCCTACTTAACATGCACGTCTATTGTGATTTATTACCCCATGTATTTTCTAAATTAAATGGCAGTGGAGCTGAGCTGAAGTTTAATTTAACACTGGAAGTGACAACAGCAATACAAATGGTTTTTGAAACCTCTAGCCAGAATTCATGGTACATTTGGATGGAAATTACATTTTCTAAATACTGAACCTCTTTTTTGACAGTGTTCAAGGATAATCTGCAGTTGGCTTTCTCAATCCAACAACATTGATTTAGGATTAATTTCTCTCTCTCTCACACATATCTATCTATCGCCTTAAATTAATTCATTCTGCATATTATACAGTATGACCCAGTTGAAATAAAACAGTCAAAAGCAAAACCTATTACATTTAGTGCTGCAACAATACTTGTGTAATTGGTAAAAACAACATCACAGAAGAAGCCCCAACATTTTATTAACATTTTGAATTAAGAAAGGCAGAGGGCGAGGTTTGTGAGGATTATTCACTACAGATGTGTAATACTATATTACACTTTTTTGTTTGTTACCTAATTAAACATGAAAGAATATCCAAATAGCTACATACACTCTACTACTAAAAATAAGCCAAAAGAGAAGAGACCCCCAACATATCAGCCTTACTACTAGTAAATGCTGATAAATTTGTTTGTCTCCCATCATGTTTTTTTTTTAAAGTTGTTGCATGTGAGCATGTCTACCGTTTGAACCCTTTACCAGGTCAAAAGAGGTTTTCTGTTGCATTGATTTTTTTTTTCCTCTCCTTCCATCAAAATGTCCCAGCTTCTCCACATCCTGCAGGTCAGACGGAAGTCTTGGCAATCAATCAAAAATTTAATCTGGCCCAGCACACAGTGCGGCCGTTTCCCCCGCGATCGATAGCCCCCTGCTTCAGTTCAGGAATGGATTGCCACTCTTTGAATAACAAATATTTCGTATGTAAGCAATTTTTCATTTAACTTTTCTGTTTTTTGATTAAGGGCCCCCCCCCCCACTCCTAGGATCAATATTTATTTCTCAGAGCACTTTCTTTTGAATACATGGATATTTCATAGGTCAAGCGGGTCGGAAATGGAGTTGCATTGGGCTAGGTGCCTCTGTAGAAAAGCAGCTGTGCTTTTGGAACAAAAGATTACAGGTCTGAGTTCTTTCAGAGGCTGGAGGGGGCTGGACCTATCCCACCTACGTACCATACCCTGTACGTGCCTCTTTTTAAATATATACTTCACTGTATTTGAGGAACCTGGCCATTTCTGCCAAAAAAACCAAAACAAAAAAACAAACAAACAACTACATCCTAACAGATTAAAAGACAAGGCTCCTCTGGGAAAAAAGCAGGAAGCTCCCTATAGACACTTTCCCTTATCAAGCAAAAGGACATATTTATTTAGAGATTTGCAGACCTTTCAGGCATGAATTTCCTTGTAATCCACTTATAAAATGCAAACAAAAACTTGATGTTAGCAGTGATGCTAGAAGTGGGGATTCTGTAGATGCAGAATCCGGCCTGAACATTATTAATTTTATCCAAAATAATAAATTGTATCGATTGTGGAGAACATAAACTAGGTAGCTCAAAATTAAATAACATGAATACATTTTAAACAATTGCTCCCTTCAATCTCTAAAACAAGCTACTGAATATATTTGTCAATATTTTCATTCTATATATTTGGAACATCCTTTCAGCGCTTATTGCTGTGTTCATTCCAACATTGTCCATTTTCATTTTACCAAGCCTTTTATATATATAATAATAATAATAATAATAATAATAATAATAATAATAATAATATGTTTAAACATACAATATGCCTTAGAGGGTTATCGGGAAATCACCCCTTCCTGAGGCCAAGTTATCTATATTCTGGAATTCAGAATCTTTCACAGAACATTGACCACATCTAAAGTAAATATTCCATGATTTAATCACATCTTTGTCCCTTGAATAAGCAACCAACGCATTAACAAAAGAGAGCTCGCTAATTCTCGAGCACATGGTCAGTGCCCCCTCTCCCCGTATATGGGGAGAAGGCATTCCTGTAAACGAGGTGTTGCTGTGGATCTATTTGGAATTAATTAATTAAAGTAAAAGTGGATTTAAAACCCTAGTCATTACAGAGGAAACTGTGCTGAGTTAAATACACTAGTTCTGCGTAGCATAGCCATCAACAATCATTTATCAGCCAGTCCCTGCAGTGCAGTTTTACATACAATTTACACATCCAATCTTCACTGTTATGCAATTGGCCCTCATTAAGGAAACTTTAATGAGTTATGTAAAAAGAAAAATAAGCAACAACGTTTTGATGAAGTATTTCACTATTCTAGACTACTCTAGTAAACTAATCTTGTGTAGGTTCATATACATTCATTCCCATTAGGCATTCCTTTCCATTATAGGGAAGTGAAATATTGTTTATCGTTCTGTAAAAAGAGGTTGCTTTGATCGACTGTCACCCTGTTGGCATAAAACATAGCTGGATTTTTTTTACAGCATTTCACACCTGGATTTCATCAACCACCTAACAGTCGTTTTCCAGGATTACCCTAAAAGAAAGAAGTGGCTGATCTAGGGGGACGGTCTGGTGCTGTAAATGGCTAAATGGCTCTAAAAAGAAAAGTTGTGGCTTACCCCAGTGGAGTATGGGTTGATCCGGTAGCAGCAGGTCATTATTTAACATATGGTCCACACTTTTAACCCCCCCCCCCCCCCCTCCCCACCCAATAAAATTGTTAACATAAACCATTGTGATGATCCCTTAAAGTGCTCTGTGCTTATTTACCCACACTTTAATGACTATATTGTTCACTCCATTGAACTGCATTCTTTAGTGAAGTATAAAACTAAGTACAAGGACATCTGCTCTTTTAAAGCCATCTGTATCTTATATTACATCGCAGGTAGCCTTGCTCTGTATCAGTTCAGATAAATAAAAAACACCATTGTATTCTCCTTCAGTCCAGTGTTTTCATTGCGTAGCTGCTGCCATCACAGTCCCTTGCTTGTCTCCAAATAACCCTTAACTAGTACGAGTAAAATCGAGGCACTCGCTGGCTTCTCACCAAGAGTCCAGCCCCCCTACTGGGACGCCACTTTGAGTACGCCAGAGTGCAGAAGGTCACCACGCGAAGGCAAAGCAGCAAAACACATTAGTCATTACTACCCGCTACTGTGATGCAGACAGCACATCATTGTTTATACCCATTAGCTAATTACTAGCATTGCTAGACTTATGCTAGTATTTAATCATTGTGAAAAGTATTTCATTTTTCAGGTCAGATAACTCCAAGTCATTGTTTCCTCATTTGTGTGACATTACTGTTAATTCTTTGCATGGCTTTGTCAGTGTTTTTTTTTTTTTTCATCTAAAAAGCAAAGCTTGAAATAATTCTCTAGGCATTCATTAAGAGAGGCTCTAGAACTTCCACTCTGAAAAATTGGCCTTTGCTTTAGGAACAGCTTAAAACTCACTACCTTATATTTTCTTGTAAATAAGCATTTTCTGTTTTGAGTTTTATCTTGTGCTTTTCTGGATTAAATATTTAATTCACTTGGCGTTTGGTTTTTAGGAACTCTGTTTAAAGCCAAAGCTTTAATGACTGTTACTTATGCGTTTAATTGGCTTCCTGTATTCTCTTCATTTTAAGCTTTTTAATTCCGACAATGCATTGCTTACATACACATAAGAAGGTTTTATTCTAAACCTTTTTGGTGCATACAAAATTTCACATAAAGGTAATAAACTGTGGTTAGTATGTGGTTTTTTTTTTTTTACTTAGTGTTAACTTACTTCTATATTATCATTTGCTTTTATCATTTTGATTGTAGTTCGTACAGGGAAATGCTTGTAGTAGTGTCTTTGTTATTTACTCAATATTTGATGTTTTGTGGCCCCATAAATGCAGAATATTGACACTGCAGAGATAAAATGCAAAAGAGATGCGATTTCAAGGTATGCTTCCTGTCTCCTGCGATCTCTTTGAAAACGAGATGGTACATCTCAGAGGGTAAGTCCTGGACAGTGAAAGTTTTGAATAAACTAATAACGACCACTATAGTATAGTCAGCATGTGTTTAAGCTAGAACCGCCACTATCGAAATATAAAATAAACATATTGCATAGACACTACACTACCCTTACCAGAAACAGCAAGTGAATATTGACAATATTGTTTTTTAACAAAGCACTGTACTGGAATATGGTAACTTTCTACTGCATAGCTCTGAGGCTACAGGTACTCGGAGGTAATAAATCACAGAATTTCAGTGAGTACTGTAGCAATCTGGTAAAAAATAAAATACTTCTCACAAATCAATGCGACACCACAAGGTGTCACATTATAATTAGAAACCACCTCCATTACCAATACGACCATAGTGCAGTGCATTTGATGGTACGCTAGAGTACATGGGTACACTTTCAGGGGCTGTCAGGCTTCTGCACATGTACAAAGAGGTTGGAGGTCAGGTTTTAAAATGTACACACTTTATAGGTGTAAACTGTGTAATTAAGCTAACAGTAACACATGGGTGGGCTCACACTGCTGTGTAACCAAGATCACAGTAATACCTGGGTGGGCTCAGACTTGTTGTGGAGTTGGAGACTTTCCACCACTGTCAGAAATGGCAAAATGCAGTTGTGAAGTTTACGATCAGGATCAGGGATGTTATAGATTTGGATTTGGTATCAGCAGACAGAGGTGCAATGCTGTGAGAAGCCCAATCGAGAGAACTCAGCTCTCTGCTGATTTACTAAAACCAAGACTGACTACTGGTAATACATTATTTTTTAGGTTGTCTGTCGCAGTAAAATGATGGACATACTAAAATGGGATTTCTCACATTTAAATTAAAACGGAAACAGCACACGCATTATGAATGGTTCTAAAAGGTTTGAGCGTTTGTGCTAAAGAAGTGAAATGGCCAACATAATCCGCATTGACATGTGGACTATTCCTGCAGCTCATTTGCTTGGAATATACTAACTCTTTCAATGTGTCTTCCTTCCGGTTGGATGGGTCTGACTGTAATTGGGAGGTCAATAAAAGTGGTCTTGGGTTCTCTGACTGGTTGTGATGCCTGGAAGAGTGTATAAGGCAGCTTCCCACTGCTGCAGCCATGTGGCTTTTGGTGTGGGCGCAAGGTGGCAATACTGTGCAAGTTCTGAAAGTCCCTGATTTTTAAGACTGCAAAAAGAGTTGAATTGCTGGTTACTGGTTTTGGTGTGGGCGCAAGGTGGCATCGGCAGAACCTGTTTCCACTAGCCTGTTCAAACTACCCTCTGCTTCACATTTTATATCCATTGAACAACTCAAGCTGTCTAAATTGTCACCTATGAGCTACAGAACAGGACTAGAACCAATGTCAGTATTCTTGCAAAGCAGCAGTGTGGCTGTCACTGAGATCCACCCAAATCCACTTACATGCACATTCAACACAGAGCTACTGTACTTAAACCTACCGCTTACTTTACTGTACTCCTGCATACCTAGCAGAGGAGTTCCTTTAAATAGCATTACTTTTAGCTTTTCAGCCAAGTACTGTGATATTACATCCTGCCTTATAGCAAATGCTGTGTGGTTTGGTGGTTAAAGAAAAGGGGCTTGTAACCAGCAGGTCCCGGGTTCAAATCCCAGCTCAGCCACAGACTCACTGTGTGACCCTGAGCAAGTCACTTAACCTCCTTGTGCTCCGTCTTTCAGGTGAGACGTTGTTGTAAGTGACTCTGCAGTTGATGGATAGATCACACACCCTAGTCTCTTTATAAGTCGCCTTGGATAAAGGCACCTGCTAAATAAACAAATAATAATAATGCATTTTTAAATCCAGCAAAACAAATATCTAACTCAGAAAGTCACTTACATTAATATTTATTTTACTGTACTACAAACAGCACATTTCTAAAACATTAACATATTAAGGTACTAATATGTCTTCAAAAATAGCTGCAACCCAGGCATTTGAAGCAGTACATTAAAATGACCTTGAAGTGTCCTTCAATTTTTATTTAAAATCACAAATGTTGGACGGTATTGCTTACAGTATTTTTTTTTAAACACAAGATTTAAAAGGATTCCTAACAATGCTGCCCTCCTTTCTTTCAATGTAAAACAAAGACGAGCTGCAATCTCAGTGGGGTAACCTTTTTTCAGAGATTTCAGAGGCAACCTTTCGAGACTCCTTTCCTGCCAATCTACTGTATGCTTTAGCTTTTTTATACTCTCCACAGCAGTAACTGTGAACAACAAAGTCATAACCTCTGCCTATACTAACTTCAATTTCCTAAGATTATCAGCCAATTATCTTCATGACACGCTCTGAATTTCAAACAATGCATCGAAACCCTCACGAATGCGTGCCTGTCCTAATGTTTAATAACTCCCACCCACTGACAGAACAATATGTTGCTGTTTTTTCCCCCCTAGATTCCCAAGTTTTTCCACAACCCATGGGAACCCTGGCTCATGTACGCTAAAACATGCACAGACATGGGCATACATAAATGCAAATCAATTTCTGTATTCATTTATTTTTTTAGCCTTTAAAAAGGAAGGTGAATATTTTGATTTCTTAAGCTTCCTGTCCATCCAAAAATCTGCCACTATGAAAGACATAAAATTGTGCCTTACCCTTTACAGGGACTCTAACAATCAAAACCCCCATCGTGAAGGTACAAACCGCACACATCTTGTCTGCATAAACTGAGCAAAAAAAATCTCATGCATCTAATATGGCAATATAGAGTCTTCACACACATCACATTTAGTGTTAGAAATCCGATCTGCATCAAATCAACAGCTTGCCTCATCTATAAGAAATGTACAGTACTGCTTGTGAAGCTACCTGTACAAGAAAAATACTAAACTAAGAAAAAAAAATTCCTTTATTCGATATCTTGCTAAATACTATTTCTGTGAGTGTTTATGTATTGTTGCATTGTTTCCCATATACATCTGTCATCCTTCTAATGGAAAATGTTGTTTTCTGATTTTAAAAATACCTTTGGCTGATATAGATCAAATTCAGATCATTCATCTTTTGTAAGAAAACAAATTTAAATAGAAACCTGTTTCGCTTCATGTTCTGGAGACATTCAGTGCAAAGATGCCCGTAAAGAAGAAAGAGGTGCATGAATAAAACGACAGAATCCATTTCTTAACAAACTGCTCCTGCAAAGGTTAGAGGGGCCAGTGTAACAAGATATCTGCTGAGTCACTTTACAGAGTATGACTAAATTAGTGTTTCCCTGACCAAAATCTGTAGATTTATTTTTCGTATGTTAATTTTATTGTCATAAATACGATCATGTATGCTTAGACAAAAAGGCTCTTTATAAAACTAACATAAAAGGTAAAAAAAAAAAAGTAATAATAAAACCTCATAAAACAAACACCTAATTTACAACACAAAACCATAGTCAGTAGCTAACCTATGTTCTATGCCAATTACATCAATCAAGAAAATCCCCTCAAATGAGTGAAAAATGATTGCCATTGAAAACCTGGTCCTGAAGGCTCTTCTCTTCCCACCACAGACTACCAGAGCCGCAGGTCCAACACAGCAGGCTCAGCAGTAAACTTCAGCAGCTGCACTATATTTTGTCTTTCGTTGTCAATCTGTTTTCTGGCTCCCCGTCATTTATTTAGCATTATGTACATCAGCATCCACCTATCTGTATATAAATCTGGATCATCCCTATTTCCACGCTATGCTGTATAATTAGTGTAAAAAGGCAGAAGCTCGAAATGAAGTGGTAAATATAGGGGATTATTAGTTACCATAATAAGTGATGTATCTAAAAATATTAAATTATAGAACGATTATAAAAATAAAACAACAATTACAAGATCTCAATAATCACTTTTTGGATTATCAAAGATTTTCCATAATATGTAAAACGTAATTATTAAAGACGTGTCTGAAAACATGCGTCTGCCTGTCATCCCCGTTGAGAGAAATACAATCGGACTGCTTTCCTGGCCCGAGTGCTTTGCAGGAGGATGCTGAGCGAGAGACAGTTCTTGCCGGCTAATGCATTCCCAACTCCTGGCAACATGACGAGCCGACTGACTATTGCCAGCCTGGACTTCTTTACACCTTTTATTAAGCAGAAATATAAACAAACTGCTTATCCAGCCCTTTTACCCCCGCTGTAGACAACATGCATTGCCATCTCTGAGCCATGTCTGATTATTCTACAGCTTGCAAACGTGGCTTCTGGGGAGTCTTTACATGCTGTAAACACAGATCTTAATTGCTGGGGAAGGGCGCTTTTATGGAAACGCTGTCTTAGCATGGTTATGGTTAACTATATTGAAGCCCATCCACCCTACAAGAGTCCTCAGTCAGAATGCATACTTGACAATGTAATTTCTCTGGAGTTTTTCAAGAGAACAGATTCCCATCTAGCTGAAAACGCTACTCTGCCAGCACGGCCTCAGCTTTATTAAACTACAATACAAAAATAAAATTAAGGTCAACAGTGAGCATGGATCGCTTCTAAAAAAAGAAACAGTATATAGTAAAAGCACATAGAGCTCACTGAACAAAAGCTTCCCTTAAATCAAGGAATCGGGGCTGGAGTACCCATTACTACTAGATGTTGAGATTGCAAACCATTTTACCAAAGAGAGGTATTAATCAAAGCACAGTGATCACAATTTTTTGTTTTTCATCAAGTACAAAATCAGCTTCATTCTTTCAACATCCAAGTACCAGCTTACCTTCATTTACCTGTCTGCGTTTGTAAACGCTAACCCACAACTTTACAACTATACGTTACATAAAACTAAAAAGCCTTTTCTACAAATGTGCATATTTATACAATGGACACAAAATGTATGTATCGATCTACTTTGCATACCCACATCAAATCTCTGCTAAGCTAATCTGATCTTTAACAAAGAGAAGTACTGACAAAAGGTACATCTGTTTAAATACTGTATATCACAGCGGATTAATAATTGTAGCTTTTAGGGATGGTGTCCGTCCCAGACTTAATTACCTGCCCCCCCTGCTTAACTCAGTATCTGCCAATACAGAGTCCCAATTAATCACACTCACACACACACACACACACACACACACACACACACACACACACACACATTTTTAAAGAATAAAAAAGCAAGTAGAGTGCAGCAGCAAGCAGGCAGGCACAATAAAGGGCAGACCAACGCCTAAACCTCCTTACCATTTGAAACCCATTCCACTCCATTTGTAAACCGGCAACAGATTTGTATTTATTTTGTTCCCCCCTGAGCGAATCCCCCCTGGAGCCCTCAGTATATCAGAGACAGAAGACGTTTTCTAAAAGCAGGCATTCTTCTTTCCAGAGCTGTTGAACGACAATGCAAGGCATCGGCATGAGCACTGCGCTGCAAGCCACTCCAGTCTCCTCCTCCTCCTCCCCTGTGAGGTCAGCGCTGCCCACTCTCTGGAACTGCAATCTGCAGCGCTTTCACTGGCTCCCGCATCCACCCCTCTCTCTTTAAATTAACACGTTCACTCTATCAGGCACACAGATACCACTCGCACAAGCTTTGGGGTAGGGAGCAAGGAGCAATTACTGCTGGTATTACGAGTGGATAGACTGATAGACAGATAGACCAGGAGAGTGAGTACGGATGTGACTGTGTGTGTGCACAAATGTGCTGGATTTTTTTTTCCGTAAGGCATAATAATACAGCAGATCTATTAGTTTTAATTTTTTTTTTCTTACAACAGACTTGCCTTTTTACTCTCATTTGGCACACAGATAGATAAAGACATGAATGCTTGCACACAGAGACTGGTTTCATTATTTTGTAATCAACTGGGTATTTTACTTATCAGTAGTAAAAAAACAGCAAAATCTACAAAAGATAAAATATTAAACTGCATATTTAAAATCATTCTACACAGTGCACTAATACAAGAGAGATATACCTGCATAATATACAAGCAAGAACTAAAATGAACCTTTCTGCTCTTTGCACAAAAGTGTGTATCCATCCCCGCTTCAGCATGCACATTGCTATATTCGTTTACATCCATCACTTGTACAGACACTAAAGAAATGCATTCACGCTCACACAGACCCACAATGCAAGAACAGCTATCTCAAGGCGCTTTGCAGTAATGAACAGATATCATTTGAGGATCATTTTTCTGGCTGCTACACATAAGCATATAAACATTTACATGTACATAGCCTTTTCCACTCAGTTCTTAAATGTTACGCAGTGCAATAAAAAATAAAAAAAATAAAAAAAACACATACATACATTTTAGAAAAGGGGGAAAAAGCCAGATACAAAACAAACAAAGCAGAAGATTTTATACAAAAAACTTTTTTTTTTAAACGCATAAAAAAAGATCAAATGCAGACGATTTTTAAAAACATATTTTAAACCAGTACTATAAACAAATACTTACCATGACCATTCTTCTTGAAATTTTTATTTAAAATTAGGTGGTTCAAAATGTTCTCTTTAAAAAAAGAATGTCACTCCTTTTAGAGTCAGATCCAAGGGGAATGCACAAGAGAGGAGAGGCAAGAGAGCGTGTGCATGTGTGTGTGCTGGTCGGAGGTTGAGCAGTGGGTGGTAGCAAAAGCCTTCCTTACGTTATTCGGGCTGCAAGAAAGAAAGGGTGGTGGGGAAAATAAAAAAAAGACACAGACGCCAATGAAACTGACTGCCAGCATCTCCTTTTTACTCCCATTTATGGGACCATCTGTTTCCCTTGTGTAGAACCTGATTGGCTTGCTTGAAAAGAGGAGGGGGACTGTGTGTGTGTGTGAGAGAGAGAGAGAGCAAGAGAGAGAGAAGGGGGATGCTGATGGGGTATCTAAACATCAGGTGCTATTGAAATTAGCTGCTGCCAGATTGACAGTGATATTAATTCTGTGACCTTTCCTTCCTACAGCAACAGAGAGCTTCCAGCTTTAACCATTGTGGGCCCTTTTTGTGGGAATAACTGGCATGAACACTATCTACAAACATTCAGTGCCACATCTGAGTTTAGCCTTTACAGCTACAGTAAGCACTTCATTGTGCACCTCATTTCATTTTATAAAAAAATACCAGTGTAGGAGGTTAATAACACTACATTATTTTAACAAAAATACTGCTTAAAATCCTATAATAGTTTTTATTATGCAATAGGTTTCCATTTAGTATAGTTATAGTATCCCTTATTCATTTGATTTTGTGCTTGTTGTCCAGCCAGCTGGACATTGACTTTTCTCCAGCAGTTGCAATGAAAATTACCTTCAAACGATTAAGTTGAGTTTGTTTTGGTTTAATACTAACAATTTTATTTCTGCTGTTTTGGACTCAACCACAGATAGTATGAGTGTATCTCTGCCTATGCTTGTGTTTTATTACAAAATCTATTACACACACAGTATATACACACTGTACACTGAGCACAAACAAAAACTCAAGTCCTGTCTGTATTCCCCAGTCTACTGCTGTCTGTGCGAGGTGTCACAGCTGAGCCACGCTTTGCTATTATATTTTTCCGCCTGCCCCCAAACCCCAGGATGCTTCTCCCTGTCTGATCCAGGCGCTTTAAACCACATCACTCCTGATGGCTGCATTCGAGGTGCATCAATAATTAACAAGGAGCCTCTGGGCTCTCCAAAGTGACAAAATCCATTTCAGATCTTCGGGGGGAAATTACAAATCTCCACCACCTTCAGCGTGGATTCATCACAGGCTTCCTTTGCTCCCAATTTAGTTTCACATTCATAATCCCAGACATATTTTCTAAATATTTTTCAAAAGGGCTGTCATATCAGCTTAGGCACACTCCTCCTTTGGCCTGTTTTCAACTTTGTAATTTAAAAAACCAAATCCTTCAGACTACAGCAAAAAATACATCTTTTGAAAAGTTGACTACCAAGTTTCCAAATAGATTAATATCAAATCAATGGCAGGCTAAAAAAAACAAGTGCAACCACAAGCATTACTTGGTGGAGATAAAGAAATACAAAAAAAGTACAGTATCCTATCAGAATTACTGAGATGTATTCATTTCTGTTTGCATCAACTGCAAAATGATGAGTGATGATATACAATATTTTTTTTACATAATGTAGTAGTGAGTGAAAGAGATCTCAGAGGCTTTGATATGCTCTTCAAGCTTTGAAATCTAGCCTTGACAATTTGACTGGCAGAAAACAACCACCCAAATGTTGACTGATGCAAGGGTCCAAACACATTAGCTATTGCTTGCATTTGCGCTTATGTTGATGTACAGTGTAACTGATGGGATTGTACAGTAGATATGCATGGATAAGTTGTATGGATCCAAAGGATCTACTATAATTTTTACAAGCACAAGCCCATGCTCATATTTGCAAAAGAACATGGTAATTAGTTCCAAGGGGACACGGAGAGAGAGGGAGTGTGAAAGGCTCACACAACACAGGGTGTGTTCTAGGCAGACAGGGTACCTCATCAGTAATGCACTGATTCTCCAGCCATGTTTTGCCTGATCCTGTGCGTTTCTTAGCTCTCCAGCACCCTATTTCTAATGAGACCTTACCAAAAGATTTTCAGTGGCAATGCAAGAGTTCTGGACTGAAGGGGAATAGTAGCACAAGGGAAGTTACAATGTTATGAGCCGCTGTTAAAACATATTTTGGCTTAATAATGGATTAACAAATAGTATACCCTCATATAATCTTAGAAGAACCAGTGTGTTTCCATATCGGGGCCAATGTATCGCCACTGTTACTGATGCGGTTGTCTACTATTGTTTTGCTAGGGTTTCCTTCAGTTAATATGCTTGATATGAATGCAAAATGTGGAAATATAGACACAATGTAATATAAATGTACTGCTTTTGTTGTCACACATTAAATCACTGTAATACACTGTGCAGAAAAAAATGAATACTGAGAACTTGTGTAATATTCTATTAACCTTAACTCAAGTTCCGCCAACTCAGGTTTAACGAGCGCTTGTGGAAAATATAATAAAACACTCCATCTTCTCCTCTCCAGCACTATTAATCTGCCCCTGCATACACCCCCAGCTCTATATACCTGATATCTACACATTTATGAACACTTAAACACTCCATTCCCTGCTCTCTAGACCAGTTACCCTGCACTTTTTGAAGAACAACAGTAACCCCCTTCATTCTCAGCTCTCTAGCACCACTGCCTCCCTGCACCTCAATTCCAACCAAACAAGCAAAAATGAATAAACAAAAAAAAAAAATACAATCTCCAATCTATGTAGCAGTAGGGGAATGTATATACATTAGGTTTAATGTCAAATAATACAGAGCAAAAACTCCTTCTATACTAGTTGGCGGTGCATGTCAACAGATAACATGGAGCGAAACATCTTCTCCTCCTGTTGTGTTGTGCTGAAGACAATTAATACAGATTACCATTGCGAACGTATTGCTTGTTATCTGCTCTAAAAACAAAATCCACACAAATTTCAATTTACAGTAATCGGGCTGAAACAAACTGTTTTGCTGCAAAAAAAAAAAAAGTTAAGAACCTAGTCTATATAGAGCAAATAATTAACACAAGTGAATGGTCCCATTTTCACATATTGAACACAAGAGGGGCTGTATTGTACTGGTCCAACTGGTAGATCCAAATGCAATCATAGTTCACATCCTTTAAAACGGCTATTTTTTAATGACACAGTATTTACCCTTTTAAACGTTTACCCCAGTATATGTTCATGGTACACTTTACTATGCTTTTACCATACATTAACCATGTTTTTGCTGTACGATCCCTATCGTGCTTAATGATTCTGTGCTTTTTCATGATTTCGCTATGCTTTTATTGTACTATATTATTTGCTGAGAGATGATCTCAATAAATATTAAAGAGATAAACAGAAACAAGGTACATATTCACTGGAGACACAATCACGGTATGGGCCTATATATGCATATCCCACAACAACGCAATAAATAAACAAACAGTTTATTTGATGAACTAAACCCCTTCATTCTCGGATCTCTGGCACCACTGCTTCCATGAACCTATATTTCAAACAAACCAGGCTTTGTAGCATTGATTATGGGGCCTGTATTATAGGGCACCGTGTATTATCTAAGTGGATATGACTCGTACACAGACTCTCACCAGTCCTGTTGATTTAGGTTTGTTTGTTTTGAAGGGAATTCCATGGCTCAAGTACGTGACTATTTTGTGATATCACTTCCAGTCTTCGCGGCTGAAAGGAATTCCGAAAGAGGTTTACGGTATTTTTTTTTTTTTTTCTTTTTTTACACAGTTGGTGTAATCGTACTGAGAATTATGTAGAGTGGACACTCCAGCATGTGGAACTCCCTCTCTGATTGTCTGAAGCTCCTCAGCAGTCTAGAATAGATGTTTCTGCCTGAAATACAATACAATGCAATTCTATCTGTTTTATTATAGGCTGTAATAGATCATTTGTACATGGGCTGCATAACACAGATAGAACACAGATATGCAAGGTACAGTACTTAACATATTCTACCACATGGTTTAATTTAATCTCTGTGGTATTCCATCTTTTTCAAATCATACAACCAGGTAGAAGACACACAATGCAGTGTCAAAATCAGAAGTTTGGCAGAAACTGAAACAGTAAACTTGGGTCAGAGATCAACCTAGTTTACACCAGTGTGGTTGAAATGCTATATTATCATACGCTACAGTTTGAGTCTTATTCTTAATTAGACCACAATAGAGATATTCCATTGCTATAGCGACAGGTGAGATTTAAGGAAGGAAAGAATACCAATGGTTTGTTGCACAGTACAGTACGCTATGAGGTAAGCAACATGTGTATTGTAGTGTATTTACAGTATCACTCCACTAAAGAACAATACTCTAAATACATGTTTGCCTTTGATTTAAGGGTTCAGATACATTCCATCATTTCTCCCATTGCTTCTGCTCTCGAGCACTGACGGCAGACTGTGATAGATGGCTGCTTATACACTGTTCTCTTTTTAAGGCTCTTTGTTATAAGTGCCTTTGAATGAATGCACAGTTCATCCCTGATTATGGAAGCCAGATGGCACTAACATTATTGTACTGCTTATACTCACCAAAGCCTGGCAATTTGAGGCAGAGAAGCTAGTTAATTATTCTGAACTCTACACTGCTTAGTCAACGGGCTTGTTTTAAATCACACATTAGTGATCTGAAATTCTGATCTGAATTGTACATGTCACGCAGTTGCTGACATAGGCTAGTTTAAAGCTGAATTTAAATACAAATACAAGCTTTGTAATAAAAAAGAATACATGCAATATCACATCGGCATCTGCGTATCTTGGTGCAGTAGTGCCTATCTTAACTTCATTGGTATTGTATAATATATATTATATATAGATATATATGTACCCTATATATATATATATATATATATATACCTTGTAATGTCAGATTATAAGAACTATTTCAAGTAGGCCATTTATACGATCCAGTCTGATGACTAACATTTGACATTTTATTTTTGTGTTTTGAAGCAGTTTGTTATGCTGTTTTTCTTATTTATTTTAAAATTTTAGTACCTTCAATAATGTGCCCATTGCTAAATTCAACTTAGTTTTTTGTAGTGAGAGAGTGCCTGGTTGCCTTGCTTTATCTTTTCATGCTGTTAAACTGCCAGGCACTGTACTCTGTACTAATTGTATTCCTGCTGTATAAAATAAAATCCACAGGATGCTCCAAGCACTTTCTAAACAAAAATCAAACTCCTGGTCAAATATGCATGTCGTAGTCTGGTGGAGAAATTATGTAATACTTCAGTTTACATACTAGACAGGCTCACTGCATACACATTCATTGCTTCGACGATGGGGAGATGAAACCAAATCAAATTCACACTGTACAACCAATAGAAAAGGGCAAAATCTCACCAGTATTTAATACAAACACCATACTCCAGTAAATTATCTTTTATTATAAATATAGTGAGCGACAGTATGCCCTGGCTCTTTCCCATTGTTCTCTCTTGATTATTTAATTAGCACATCAATGGACAGCTTAAAAACAGGAACAGGAGGAATTTAAACACACACTCTAGCCATTCTCTTTGGGGCGTGGTCGACAAGAAAACATAAACTTTTCCACAAGTATACTCTGTGAATCTGAAAATAAGTTGCTGTTTGTTATTGTAATTTTTAATTTGTTTATTGTTAATTTCATGCCTCTGGGTTTTTTTTTTTTTTTTTCACGTCTGTGCTGAACTGAAGCAAAGGGCAAAAAGGGAGAGTTTTGTTTACAAATGAACCAGAAGCCGGTAAGCATCTTCTGATTATTTTTATGGTAAAAGTTTTAAGATGAATTATTACAAATACCATGCTGGATATAATGTTTTTCATTAAATAGTAAGTTATGCTTTCTCTGTCCACTTTCTCATAACATCTACCTACAGCAGGTGTCAGATTTTCTTTGGATCTACTAAAATCACTGTTACCAAACATTTCAATACAGCAGCCTAACACACTTGGCTAGAATAACTATGCATTTGCTTGACTGAAGTGAACTTAAAATAAATATAACTCCTTGTGGCAGGGCAAAAGCCTTGCAAGTGTAACTGTATTGTGTATATGTATAGTTTAAAAAAATATTGAATGCAAGTGTGTACTAGATAAGGCAGGGTTTTGGAGTTGTAAATAAAGTTGAAAAGTTTTGAATTTAAGTTTGGCAGGGATGGGGTTAAATCCAACTCTGCCAAATCCATGTGTGGAATGTGGCTGGGGGTTAATTGACTAATTGATCAATTAAGTCCAGCCACATGGTATAAAAAAGGAGCTGAAAAGCCAATTCTTTTGTTCTAGTTCCAGAAAGTGTGTAGCCTTGCCACTGCGTGGATAGCCAGGGTGAGTAAATTGTGTAGGAATTAATTTAGGGGCTTTTGATCCCACAACAGTTTATTTTAATGTGTCACAGAGTAAAAGCTTTTGTTTTAGTGGTTTTCTCACTCTATTTTGTTTTGCATTATTTTGATTACGCTCGGTCTGTATGTCCTCTTGCACTAGGACTATTACTGCTGGTACCATAGTGGTGGCCACCTGTCACTGCAACTTTGTTTGAATAAACCTGGGTGCCTGAGTGGCTGTCATCTGCATCCCTCCATCTCTCTCATCATTCAGCGGACACCCACAACAAAGGTAGCAGGTACAAAGGCCCCCTGTTATACTCTTGCATACACCTAGTATCTTGCTAGTGCAAGGTTATGAACATAAGATATATACAGAAAGCTATAGTTTTATTCCAGAATGTGTGATGGATTGTTTGAAGTTCAAGTAGATGAAAGGCAGACACTATATAAAAGAACATCAACATCCTTCTTTTGTTACAATTTTTAGATCTGCAGCTTTTGAGTTTAGTTTGTTTAGGAGTCTGCTTCTGATGGTAAAGATTAAGTCTGTGCTCCGCAAAGCACAAGTTACTCCCCCATCTTTTCAGAGGTTAATAAGAGGTTACCTTAACTCTCCTCCGCCAGGGAATTCACACTCCAGCTCACACTTCCTAATACAGGAAGGACATCTGTAATCGTTCCCCTACAGCAAAGCTCTCCCCGATCGCAGCCAAAAAGTCACACTGCTCATGGAAATGCATCTGAGACAGCCTGGACTGCAGGTCCAACGGACCAACATTATGATTGAATGACGGCGAGTAATGCTCCTGTTGCTGTACTGATGAAGTAGCACTAGAAAATCTTTTCTGAAAGAAGAGTACTGTATCTGTATTAAGGATAAAAAAAACAAAGGAAACTAAGCTACAGCTGGGGATTTGCACCTGGATTGTATCAAACGCCTACCTGAGGTTATCCAGATCTAGCTGAAGTAGCTGATGCAATCCGAAGGGATTCCATGGGACTGTGAAATGCTCTAAAAAACAGTTGTAGCTTATCCAAGGGACATAAGTTGATCAAATCAACACAGTTTTTGAAGATACGGAAGATCAGTGCCTTGGTTATCATCTAATTAAAAATGTTTCAATATTCATCTAAATTTTTTAAATACATTTCAACATGAAAATGGTTACTTCAATATTTAAATTCTATAAATTAAAAAAAGGATAACATTTTCCCATATTAACAGATAGTTTTAATGTTGTTGATTTCCCATTGCTTGGAATCTCGTATTAGCTACTTAAGCGCTCGAGGGTTCTGGGAAATCTTTACTGACTGCTGCAGCACTCAATCCCCAAGCAACCCAAGGTGCTTTATAAATACTTTAGTCACAGAAGAACAGGGAAGTGTGTGGGTGTCTTGTTAGGGTTTTCCTCTGCTAAAGAAAAGCTTAGATATCAGCTTCAAAACTCAATGCAGAAATTGTCCAACCAGTTACTTAAGGGTGCTTGAAGAGCAGTAATTTAAAAACCCCTGGGCCATCTGTTCACTGCCTGGGGCCCGAATTCGAACTACTCCCTCTGCCAGCACCCCAGCGGAGTGCTTCTGAGGACGGCAAAATGTCTGAGAATTAATTTTGGATTACCAAAATTATTAAAACAAGAGAGATGGGCTTCAGTGAGTTACAGGAAAATAATTTCTTCCAGGGTTCCTCTCACTGAAGAAGCCCATCTATTATTTTTTATAATACATGGATACCCTTGTGTTACTAATATTAAAGATGACAAGGTTCAGCAGTACATTTATTTTTTTTTTTTTAAAGTAGTGTTTTGAACATTTCTGTACTGTGGGTGTTGTCGAGTGAATACAAGACCTTTTGTGTTTGAACTGAAAGTGACTACACTAATCTACAGATACAGGCAAGTATATAAAGGGTTATACCCAAATCTGAAAGATATAGGCATCTAGGAAGCTACAATAAACGCTTACACAGACACAATCCGTGCATAAAGGTCCACATTTTGAACGAGGACCCTTGTAAATAAGGGTTAGAGACAAGATCTCTGCAACACATCGATTCCAATGCCCTGACTGCATCCCCCTAAAGGAAACGTCTCTTTCCAGCCTTGCTTCAGCATTGGAATAAGTTCTCAATGGAAAGAAGCATGCATGCCTAAAGAGGTAATTAACATGAATAAATACATTTTAAACAAGTGGGCTCCTTCTGTACGCTAACTTCCATTGATGTGCCAGGCAGCACCATGCTTAAACATTTAAAACCAAATGATGCTGTTAAGAGCACATAAATGATTCATACAGAAGAAAAGAATAAGAAAGCACTTTGATTCCTATGGGATGGCACTGCGATGCCTCATATGCTATGCCTCATGTTTTAGTCCTGTAATGTAGATTTGCTGTATCTGGTCAAGAAAGTATTATTTGTTAATGATAACACATGGTTTACTAAATGCTTACGGACAGAAGCCATTACATCTTGAATGGTTGATATCTCTATTATCCACAGCAATCTTGTATTTCAGATTTTACTGTCGGGCAGCAAGACTGAAATTCTATATCTGTTGAATATCTCGGCAGCTACATATTGTTGAATCTCACAGCCATTCCAATTTGGATTCCAGATTCTTACAAAGGAGTACAAATAAACTGAATTTTAAAAACAAAAATGCAAAACCTACTGGAAATGTGCTAACCAACACCATAGCTATTGCTATTTACAGTATGGAATTGCTAAAGGTAAGCTCCAATCACATTCTGACAATGAAGACTGCACAATACTGTGCTCCAACATAATAAAATAAGATACTCCCTTTTTTTAAAAGTATAAAAACGTCCTTTAGTACTTCATCAAGTGAAATAATCCTGTTGAAGTAATTTTGCACAAAATGATTCCCCTTTTTTGTTCTTGAGCTTTAGTAAGAGTGATTTACTCAACATAAGGTTACCAAGCTTTGAAAACAACCCCTGCAGAGTCAGCAAACACCTTGCACTGAGTGTGGAAAGAGCCAGCATGAATACAGGCCATTGAGACACAGCCCAGCAACATGGATCTTAGATGTAGAAAATTCAATATAAAAAAAATCTCAGGCCAGGGTAACCCCTATATTATGACCACTGTCAGATTTCGAGGACTGGCAAAAATATTGTTTTAAACAGAACAATTCACAGCGCTGGGGAATCCCTTTGGATTGCACTACCACCTGCCCAGTGCCGGTACTAATAAACAATTGATGTAATGCAGATGGATGCCCAAATTAATATTATACAAGGGCAAGGATTGTCCTTCAATTAATTTCAACATACAAGACATCAGGGAAAAAAAAAAGTTTCTATTTATTGTGAAACGAAATCAATAGTTAATGGGAAAATCCTGTTGCCCTTAGAACAGATATGTTCGATAAAGTGATTATAACTAAAACAATCTTTACATGAGTCAATGTATTGACTGGGAACGTGTTCCTGTTATGAACATTCACATTGTTTTAATAAAAACTTGCACAGAATATTGATACAAATGGGTTAAAAATAAAAGCCCTTCTAGTGTTGCTTAATTTTTTCTACAGCAGAATATTATGAAGGCCATTTGAAATGTCTTCTAAACGTTAAAAGCGCCTCTTAACGTGAATACATTTTGAGCTGTAAATTCACACTTTTAGTGTCACTATCACATTTTTCCACAGATACAAAACAGGCTAGCCAGACTGCCCAAACTAAAGAAGGTGATCCGATTACGCAACAGTAACAGCTCTCGCTGTATGTATGATTTAGACAATTTTACATTTAAAAGTACATTATTTCAATCTGGATGCAATGTTTTTGTTTTTTTAAACTTGCGTTACAGTCTTAAATTGTATTGCCATTGTGTGTCTTTTATTACGATGTTTGACGTGTTGCTTTGATTTATCATTTTGGTCATTACATTTCTATGTAAAGAGAGACGTTGGTGAATAAAGTAAGTCAACCTGGTGTTCCTGTAATGCAAAGCGCTCTTTGCATTGGATATCGGATATTGGATATAGCCATAGTGAGATGTTAGCATGAAGATCTGGGACACATCATTTTCAATTTAAGTTACACAGCGCTGGGATTTCAGAGCGTGCAAGTTATGCTGGAGAACCTTTTACCCTGTCAGTGATAGGCAAGACAAGTGCTTTTCCAATGAAGTATTGAACTTGTTTTAAGAACACAAGCTACAGTGAAAGCCTTGTGAGGTCTCATGTGCTAAGACCACCCAATCGATTGGATCACAGTGTCTATTTCTCTCTATATCGATGAAGGTTTTTAATGATTCTGCGGCATTAGGATTAACAGATACAGTTACAAGTTACTGCTATCCAACAGCAGTTAGCCCATAATGACCAGGACATTGATTATTTTATATTAATATAATACAGGGTGATTTACACAGTCAGGTAGTCACTTTGTAATGATCCTAGGAAAATAAATATTCCTAGTGTATTTTATATATATATATATATATATATATATATATATATATATATATATATATATATATATATATTTTTTTTTTAAAGTTTATATTAATAGATATTGGCGAAACTTTTATGTCCGATACCTGCCCTGATTATGTCATTACCTGCTTGAATATGGGGAATGTTTGACTCAAATGGTTTCAATTAACAGGATAAGCATTATCACAGAACAGATGTTTTAAATTTCCATGCACTGCTAGATATGTAGATTTTTTTTTTTTAAGACCTTAAATTAACTCGGGACCATATTTCAACGATGTAAAAGCCAAAATGAGTGTGTGTCTGACTTAGTTTCACATCAGTATTTAGACATGACAATGTTTAGATCACCTATACAAGACCCACTGTAAATATATTGGGAGCGATAGATCATTAGTATAAAATAAAAAGGTAGCAGAAACATTCATGTTTTGTCGATAGAATGGTAAACCAACAAAGACAGAAAAACAAAACGTGGGCTACTGTACATTTCATATTCCTGTAACCTTTTTCCAAACACAACTATGAAATATTATTTTGCAGCAAAGCCCTCATAAAGCTCAAAAGTTACAGGAAAACAAAATTAAGTACATTTATTTTATTTAATGCACCCCCCTAATCCTCATCAGTGTAAAAATACCATGCACCCTGCTGTAACATGAAACAAGATGAAAATTAGAATTTTTTATTTTTATTTATTTATTTATTTTTTAAATCTCCCCCATGCCCCTTGTTATCATCTTTTATATGATTCCTTGCAAGAACAGAATGCTGCACCTGCTTGCCAACCAGTGAGACAGGGTTCGGTAGTGTAATTTAACCAATTTCCTGGGTAGGCTAAACACTGAAATACTGCAATCAGGGATGGAGGCAACTACTGAGAGCCAGATGGATGGAGCTAATCAGCGTTGTGATACAAAACTGACCTGCAATATGTAAAGTGCCAGTTGCTGTGTGCAAATTGAGAGTTTTTCCACTCCACGTTCTCACTTCTTGTTTGTTTTCCCTTTCTTTCTGTGGCTTCTGTTCACAAAATAGCAAGAGTTAACCCTTTCTTTCCTTGGAAGCCATTGCAAAAAACAAATATATAACAAAATGAATCATTGCAGTGGTTTGAAGCTGTATAACAGAATACAAAATTGCCTTGCATTTTCTTATGACTGTTAATAAATACATATGGGATTTAAATATATACCGGTATATACAATTTTACTTGGCTGCCTGGTGCTTCAAAATAAAAAAGCACTTTTTTTTTTTTTAAATACACTTTTTTGTTTTGGCTTTTGTGGTATTACTGCTCTTTCTGTTGTTACTATAGATTTAAATAAAGGTATGTCTTTTTGCTGTATTTTAATTATAGCTTTCTTTGTTAATATTCATGTTATCTAATCTCCTGACTATATCCTGTGACCTGTAGCAACTATGAATACATGAATTAATTTGGTAATTAACTCATTAGTATATCTGGACTCTTTCTAAATGTCTTACTATGAATATCTAGTTTACCTCTAGCTTCTCTAAAAAGAAAACAAAAAATCTAAAGCCGTTTAGCCGGTGATCCCACAGAAACAAAATAGGCAGCCCTGTTCATATTGTGCTAGCCCTGGAATACCACGCACTCTGGTACATCTATTTCAGATTAAATGTCTGATTAATTTAAGGAAATCTTTCAGTAACTGCATTTTTTGTGCTCATCAGTAAATGCAAGTTTAAAATTCTCATTGTTATTTGACAGGTGTCTCAAAGCAATACATTTCTATGTTTGAAAATCCAATTTGCAGTATATTTCCGAATCATACTAGTACTGTCTCCAATGGGCGTTCAAATGCGTAAACGTTACTGACCTTTAAGGTACCTCAAGGGCATATAAATGTATGCTGTATATATTCTTTATTTTTTGTTTCCCCAGGATACTCTCTTTAAATATGAAATGAGTCAACCATCCAACCAATTGTAATGTTGGATTACATTGTAAAGTAAAGCCTAGTATCCCTGCACATTGCTGTATAGTCTCAAGCTGCAGAGCAGTATGTTATTTTTATTCCTCTTACAGAACTGGCATATCAAGTCTTTGCAAGTTTCAATTGCCAGTATTTAGCTCACTGTTATTGTACACAAATAAAACCAATGCATTTGTGAACAAATTTAAAATCCCCTTTTTTTTTTTAACCTCTACAATGGAAATCAATTATGCCGATCTATTTAAAGCAAGCTATTCAACAAAATCAATCTTGTAGACCTTGTTTACTCTTTTAAATCACAGGAATACCTGAAATTCAGTATCACCCTTGTAACAAAATCATATGAAAACACAGTATTTTAAAAGATTACACCAATCTTGAATTACTGTAACTCCTATATTTTTATTTTTTTAAAAGATGACGTTTCACATTAATGTTACAGCATTACTCTAAATAACAGTGCGCTTATACATTTTCCATTAGTCCCAACGTTGCTTTATCTAAAACAATGTGCACCTGTAATCAGGTCCATATTTATATCTGTGTAGCTACGTCACACTCTTTTTTTACAGACACCAGCTCAAAAAGTCAAACATCATGTACATTCAGTAATATCATGGTTTTAAGTCCTTCTAAGCCAATACACAAACGTTATAGAAGCCGGCAGTCACCCAAACTCGGATCACTAGATTCTGCACAGAGCTACCTACACCACAATCCTGATCAGAGTAACTGAGATACCCTCGCCCCAAATTGGAGTTCCACATTTGTAAAGGAGTCCAAGTTAGATAAATAAGAAAGAAAACTGTGTTAATTAGCAAGTTGTCTGCCACTGGAATGAGAACCAGCTAAAGATTAAAACACCCACTGTCTTGTGACGATTTTATGCAGTAAGAAGAGGATTTACTCAGCATGTCTGCTTTCAGAAAGGGTTTCCCTGTGATTTCTGTTTTCAAATTGCACTTGCAGATAGATCCACACTACAAGAAGGGCTCAGAATAAATTATACAACCCCTCCTCTCTTCTCTCTGATCATTGCCATTTCCTTTTCCCAGCCGAGTCCTTCGTCACAAGCCTGTCGCTAAGAGTTAGAGAAGGCTACATGTTATGTGAATATGTGAACTACAGAGAAACAGATTACAAGGAGTTACCTGAAGATCACTTTCACACACATGCGGAAACAGACATCTTCGGTGTAAAGCTTATGTAATCTTCCAAGATGGGATCTTGTCTCTTTTTTGTTTTTTCACTTGTGCACAAGTAATCATTAATATATTTGTATTAGTGTAGTAATGTAATGTTGGGCATGCATTTATGGGCATTGCATTTCATACAGTGCAATGAATTACAATAAGAAATAGATAAATAGCTAGAAATGGACATAATTTGAAACAAATTAATCAAAGCTGGCAACTTAGTTGCTCAATCCAAAAATTAACAATATTTTAAACATCCCTTTAAGACATAGTGTCCACTACACAACATACATTTTTCACTGGCATCTTAATTGCTAAACCAAGCTTCTCAAATAATAGTTTCCGATATGTTTACATTTACACAATGCCACGATCACTGAACCAATTTGAAGTTCATACTCGTCTGCAGAGATGCAACATCTCTTACCAGGGCTACGGGGTGGGGTCATGCTTTCATATATTTGTGTTTTTAGTTGCATGGGGAGGGACAGAGGTACAAGGACCTTACCCAAGGTCATACAATGAGTCAGTGCCTGAGCTCCGTGGGATTCAAACTCAGAATGACTCTGTCTTCTGCTTACTAGAGCAAAACAATAAACACACATACATTGTATTCGCTGTAGATTTCCACATAACAGGACAGATGTACAGTTTTAAAGTTAGAAAAGGATATCGAGATACTTCATCAATTCCATTGCCTTTTCTGCAAGCCCCCCTGCCACCTCCTCCTTTTTCCTTCAATTTCTCCTTACCAAAAGCGACCTATCCACTGGCTCGTTTGATGGAATTTCCCTGGGAAAAAGCAGTGATCTTATCTCATGTAATACATTTTCAGCAGGGGCTATACCCAGATGCTGTCGGTACCTCATCATCACCTTGAGCAGTAAAGAGGCTTCTCATACACAGACAGATGAAGCAGGAGAGGGACAGGAGAGAGAGTACAGAAGAGAGAGAGAGCACATGCACACACACACACACACTCTGAGCCCCAGATGGACCATTCCGCAAGCAAGCTCAGCGTTAATACCTGTCTGCTCTGTGTGATTAGAAAACCAACCAGCGCAAACACCCCGAGACAGCACTGCAACAACCTGCCTTCGTCACTTCACCATGAGTGAGCATCACTAGCATGAAAACAACATGCAATTCTTTCAACTTCTTAACCTGCATACTCTACCAGCAAATTTACCCCACCCATCAAAGATAAAATATTCAGGGACTGCACACAGAAACATAGTGGAAACTGAAAACAATCCATTCCTTTACCTCGTTGCTTAACAAAGCAGCATTCAATGTGCGGCTGATCTCGAACATCTTTGCTGCGAAGGGTGGCTTTCCTTTTTTTTTTTTTTTTTTTTTTTTTTTGAAAGGGGAGGGGGGAGGACAATCCAAGAAAAATAAAAAAAAAAAAATAAAAAAAAAAAAATAAAGAAACCAAAAAAAAATGTTGAAATCCTTATTTATTTATTTTCCCTCTGCCGTCGCTGTTGTTGTTTGCCTCTGTAAGCACAGGACTTTCTGCCCGGGGTCTCTCAACACACGACTAAAAAGAGAGACACAGGGAGAGCGAGAGAGAGAGAGTCAATACGTTATCTCCCCAGAGTCAGCACATTAAAAACAAGCAGCCGTGCTTGTAAGGATTGCTCCCTTATCTTTCACTCGCACACACAATGTGCTCTGCTCCTTACACAGCTCTCTGGCAGATTAGCTTGTCCCAAAACATAGTAGTTTAAACTCTCTCTCTGCCTCTCTCTCTTTCTCTCTCTCTCTCCAATGGGTACAGTTCACTGTGTTACCGCAAGGCGGGTAGGCTGTGCTAACCAACATCTGCTTCCTTCCTCCTTGATTTTTATTCCCCGCCTCCTTTCTAACAGATAAGCAGGTGCAAGATCTCTCATCTCTTTCTTTTTTCAGCAAAGCTCAAATCAATAGGTTTTGTCAATTGGCCTAGTTAATTTATTTGATATTCACACAACGCACCACCCCTGCAGCATCCTATAACTTTAACTTCAAATTCAATGAATGCTGCATATTTGTCAAATACAATTGTCTTATTTAAACTCATATAGGAGGTGGCCACTTTTATAGGAGCTACTTGGAGTGAAAGTTATGCAAAGGAGCTGAATCATATACACCATAGCATACCATATAGCATATAACATAAGACCTATAGCAGTTATTGTTTAATTTAAGAAAAAGCAGGTAAAGTACAATCTTTGACGGATGCTTTGAGACTCACAGAAACATGAATAGACTAAAGCAAGCCTTGCTTTATGGTAGTCTTGCACTTTCTTGGCCATTTCACCTGGACAGTAAAATATGACCCACCCTTTTAATGTTTTCTTGCCTGCCATTAGCAAACCACCTGCTTCCCCCTATTGACCGACATGTTTTGCTGCCAGTAACATGCTTTGCCTCAAAGACGTTACTAAAATGAAATCACCTAGGACGTGAAACAGTAACAGACTTCCTCAAAGTAAAGCAAACAACCTGGGCACTTTCTTTAACCTAATGCAGTACCAGATGTTTTCAAATTAAAACATGTTGCTATAGGAAGTGCTTCTTCAACAAGCACATTTTAGACTTACAATAGTGAATAAAAGCATGTGACAGGTAAGATTTAAGATTAGCTACAGCCACTTTAAATACTGTATACAATCACATACATGCCTATTCAATGTTGGAACAACATGCGTTTAAAAGGGGCTTTTGTCTGTCTGTCTCCCAGCCTAAGATGAGAGAATAAAGATGCACTGCAGTGCTTCTTCAATAAATAGCCTATGTTTCGAAGCATTGTACAACAGTTACATAGAACAGCACATGTTCTCCATTGTGATGGCTGTGTTGATCGTTTCAGATTGCATGCTGCTGCTCCTCTGTTAAAATACTGGACGGTTGTTTATACTGCAACTTTCTAAGGACCAGGGAGTACACCGTTTACAGTAACTGTTATGATTGCATAGTTTGGTGGGGAGGGAGAGGGAACCTGTACATTCTGTATGTAAACCACAAGTAAATCACGCCAATGAAATGTTTACATACCTAAACCACACCTTTATTACATGTGGTAAATATTACTAAATAAACTGAATGCAAAACACCTTTCAAAATGTGTGCTGTATTAGTGCTGCACTATTAAGATGTACCAGTGCTGGCCCTGTGGGCACAAAGTGAATAAACAAAACTAAACTAAATACGATTCATACCAACGATTCATTCAAACACCAACGTGTGATGAATCAAAATATTTTTAAAAGCTTCAGCTTAGGGGCTCCAGAGTGGAGGTCTCTGATTCGGGTCCAGGCTATTCCACTGCCAACTGTGGACGGGAATTCCACAGGGGGTGGTGCACAATTGGCTGAGCGCCACCTGGATGGGGAGGGTCTAGGTCGGCCAGGGTGTCCTCAGCTCACCGCGCAACAGCGACCCCTGTAGACTGGCCGGGTGCCTGCAGGCCTGCCTGTAAGCTACACGGAGCTGTGTGGTCCTCCGATGCTGTAGTTCCGAGTTGGTTGCATGGCGGGCCTGCAGTGTGAAAAGAAGCGGACGGCTGACAGCACACGTTTCGGAGGACGAGTGTGTTCGGCTTTGTCCCTCCCGAGTCAGTGATAGCGGTGAGCCGGGTTGAAATAAAAATAATTGGACATTTAAAATTGAGGAAAAAATAAGAAAAATAATTGGCGATTCCAAATTTATTGATATAAAAAAATGCCTCTGCCTCTTCTAAACAAAGTTATATTAAAAAAAATCTAAATAACTATTTCAGTGCTTGAAAAATATCTTCCTCTATTCATGCAAATTTTACAATACACTAAATAATTGCACAACTCATTTGCTGTTTACTGAAAAACACTGTAGGACTACAAAAAATCCTGTAGTACTGTATATATTTTGTAACATTTTGTCAAGACTCCTTCATATTTTATTATATAGGTAGACACGATCTACAAAACACACAGTGGCCCCAGCATCAATTGCTTATATTATAAAAAAATAAATAAAGAAATAAAAAAATAATTAAAAACACAAAACAGAAGGTGATTCTGAACACACACACACACAAAAAAACTTTGATTTGATTTGACCTAGTATTCATGCTACAGTAATTAAGAACGAGAGCAAAAAAAGGAACATCAACTCTGATCAGGTCACATTTTTAAAGCATCTTCACTTCTTTTCACCCCCAGGGAAATTGCTCCAATCAATTGTGGCCTATTGACACTCCTCCATCTGCTAGACTGCTGAGCGATGCCAGCAGAGTAGGGGCTGTTTGAACAGCAGCCGTGGTGTCACTTTCAGCCGATTAGGGATGCATTCAGGCCCTCATGCGTGAGAGTACATTATAACCCCCACCTTCCCACTTCTACTCTACTCTCTGCTCTTTATGCATTACAACCCTCTAGTAAATAGACAGTAAGGGGGTATTTAGAGTGCACATCTTTGATAAAATACTTGAGGAATAAGTTTCTGGATTTAATTTTCAGAACTAGCAACACAGCATTAGAAAAGTCAATGGCACCTAAGAAACAAACAGAAAAAGGATTCAAAGCCACAGAGCTGAGGTGCCTTTAAGGCTTCATACACCATTCTGCATTTTACCCAGCCCCTTCTGAGCCAAAAGCAACCACGCCATTTGTAAAAAAAACTGTTTCCATTATTTAAAACTCAGAAACATTACTCTAACAGTACAATGAGGAGCATATTTAACTGAAAGGGTCCCAATGAGGATAACTTGATATGCAATGGCCATTGACTCACACTGAGATGCACGGTTCCAAAAACAACAAACCTCATCTGCTTACGTAGCATGTTTTTAATTCTTCTTCTTAGCACTGTGTTTCTGCATTCTCATTAGAACCAATATAACACCTAAAAGATGACCATGCAAGGCTTTATTTTAACAATATGACTGGAACAATTTTGAGTATAGTGTCGGAACTCAAAAAGAAGGCCCTTATTTACATATAGTTTGCTCCGTTTCCTCCAGTTTTAAAGTAATATAGGGTTATTTATTCTTTATTTGTATTCTTTACTTTTCCAGGAGAATTTTAAATTATGTGATAGAATTCAAAGCAAAAACCCCTGCTAACAACTAAACCCTGCATAGCTTTCTGATGGGAGAACTCACAATACCCTGTGCATGGCTGTACATGTGAGTGGGTGTGTACATCTGTTTAAATTGTATTATATAAATATAATTATCATAATCAGATTTACAGTAACATGTGTGCATATTTTATTTGTGGTTTAAAAAGTAAATATCTATTACAACTCACACTCACCTGCAGATAAATCTTTGTAAGATGTCCAGAAAGGGTTTGGGACTCTACCTAGAGCATAGGAAAAAAACAAGCAAATGTTAACTTTGGCTAGTTATTTTTGTTACAGTCAAAAAACGTGGCTAGAATTCCATTTTTTTTTTTTTGTATCTGTGACTAACAGAATTAAAAAAGGAAATAGCAATTACAGGCAATGCCGTAATTACATTTGCATATTACAACATATATCATTTCTATAATAACACATTTACAGTATTTGTTTTTGTTTTTTTTTTTGTCTCGGGGTAACTTCATGCTACGGTGTACGGTGTGAAATTAAAAGAAATATCTAAAACCATTATTTTAAGAGCATGTTAAGTTCTACCGTACCTATAGTGCATTAAGTTGAAAGAGGTATGAGTAGCAAATCGATAACATGTCCCCTGACATATAGGCAACACAGTTTAGACTAACTTTCTACAGCGTCATGGTTAAATACATACTACATATTAATTTGAACCCAACAGCTCTGTAATCCCTACAGCCCCTTTAACATGAAAATACGTTTTGGGGTAAACACATTACTGCTGACAAATATAAAGCCACGATGTACTATTTTGCTTTTTCATACTTGCTTTCAAACAATACTGACTAATGACTTAAATTTAAATTTAAAATTGTCTACGCATTCCCATTCTTTGTACAGATAAATGGCTAGTTATTAATTATTATAATACAGTACTGTATTATATACTACCTGCAATCACCTTTTTCAACAGTTCAATCACAGTACATGAACCGCGTCTTCAATAGCGGTCCGACCCGTCAGGTGCAGTCTTTGGTTTTGGGTTAAACTGTGCACGTGACCAGCTGTGCTAACCAGGTGTTTTAAGCGACGTGTGACTCGAAAACAATTTAGGCTACTTGCCTCCAATACCTGTATAAATGTAAATGTTTCATGTGTCAATTTGCCATACCGACAGCTAAGAAAATGTAAAGATGCATTAAAAATGCTTGGTGTGTGTGGAGTTTCAACTTTTGATGTTACTAACCTAAACGTGAAAAATTAAAACTGCATCAGTTTGAGCAAGACACACCTGATCTTAAAACGGCATGTTTAATTTAACACTGAACTCCCATCCCATGGTCTCTTTGTTGTATTCGTCCATTATTTAGAGTTGTTTGCAATCTTCGTTTCAGAAGACGGATCATGTTGGCAGTACAGTTGTTTGTTTGCATTTCCTAATTGTTGCTTTATTGGTACGATGCAAAATGATTTTTTTTTTTTTTTGCTACAGTTCATCTGTCCACCATTTGTTTTAAAAACAAAAAAGCATTTACTTTTTATCAG
The DNA here is from genome assembly GCF_017654505.1 of Polyodon spathula. NCBI lineage: Eukaryota > Metazoa > Chordata > Actinopteri > Acipenseriformes > Polyodontidae > Polyodon > Polyodon spathula. The sequence continues at coordinate 32,514,773 of NC_054551.1, read as the reverse complement.
ATTAAATACGTATACAAAAATATGTAACTACTATCTTTCAATACATCAAAGAAAAGTCTCTTTGTTGATTTCTAATTCCGTAAGTGAGAATATTTTTCTTGCCCTACTCACCTCTAAGATATATTTGTGGTCTAGAGCTTGCGCACACACACACACACACACACACACACACACACATATATATGCAAAATAGGTCAACGCTGGCAGGCTCATCACACAGGGTGAGGCAATCCACACACAGGCAACCCGCAACCTCTGGCACTAAAGCATAGGCCGATACCGCTGTACAAAAGATGATACATTTGTCCCCCTGTATATACTTTGTATACAGACAGTTGAACAGTTTTGTTTTTTTCCCCTGAGGAATACTGTGGATTACAGGATGTCTTCAGGCTTAAATCTCTAAGGATTATTCTTAAACACTTTCTTTTTTAGCTTGCCAGTGTAAGAGTTTTACACCTCCCACCCAAAAATAGATAAAAGAGCATCACTGGGAAAAAATAGAGGATGATATTCCAATTCTAACTGGGGTTTACCCGAGTCTGCTAGACATACAAAAGGGTTGTATTCATAAAGCAACAGCATACCAGTAAATTAATAGGACCGGTAATGCTTTATAAATATAACCCACGTTATTAAAAATACATACCCTTTGCAAAGTTTTCAAAGACTTATAATATGTTATAAGAAAGAAAAAAAAAATAATGCAGTAGATTGTGAATACCTGCTTACTTTTCTTTGGTCACAGTGACAATAGCCTATACATATTGTGTTTAGCAAGACTTTTAATATTTTTTCTTGCTCTCCAAAATTAATTCTGATAGTCTGTATGCTTTACTACACCTCATATCCAATAAGATATGGTAGGGGGGTAGAAGATCAGGTCATTTCTTTTGAAGTATATGATTTGGTTCCAGTGCCAGCTGGATAGTTTACAAAAGATCAAATCTTCAGGCCAGCCTGGCTGACTTTAGCTTCATTGAGCCAAGATCATCTGTTAGTGCCAGTTCCTGCAGTGTGTCTTACTTTTCTTGAACTGTGAGATGAACATTAGATTATATTTTTCTGTGATTTAAGGAATAAAATCCTGGTTTACACTTGAGCCTTGTAAAGATGTTTTTAAACCATAGCTATATAGGGTATTTTGGGGATCACTGTAACATAAGAAAAAAAAAAAAATAATAAAATAAAATAAAATGCCAAATTCCAGTCCAGATGGGCCAATTCAGGTTTGATATGTGACATTTAACAGGTGAGATTGTTACTACAATGGGCCTGTGTGGATCTTTATTTATTTATTTATTTATTTACCAGTTTAGAGGTCTAGAAAAATAACTCTCAAAACTCCAGACTGCCTCTGTATAGTAGTATGGGAAAGATACAGTAACACACTCAAAAAAGGGAGTTTTTTCCCCTGGTCATATATTATATTATATATATATTATATATATATATATATATGATATTATATATATATAATGTTATTTGTATTCATTTTTACGTATTCATCAATCACTTACTTTAAGGTAGTGCCATAGTCCCGGGAAAACCAAGTCGATGGTGTTTTGTAGCTGAGAGTTTAAAAGTTAACCATGGTGCATTTGCATAGTTACTGTCGGCTGTGACTAAGATCACGGCATTTTTTGCCATGTTGTCTCATCAGGTTTTCACACTGTTGGCAGTGGTACCCTACCGACCGCAGTGCAACATGAAATTACAGATTCACGCGCCCTTTCTTATATCTAATAAATGGATAACGAAACCAAACAAACCTTTGTCATCGTGCGTGGCTTTCTGTATTTAAACTGATGGTTACTTCTGGGTCTTGTTCATTTATTATTATTTTAATTCTCGAAAATCTCGTTAACCCGGGTCCTTCTTAAATTCCGCCTGCTTTATGGTTTCCATGGTATCAGACACAAGCAGCATCCTGCGGTGCGCGACTTCTCACCACCCCATGACGTTTGGTTACCGTGGCAACGCGTAGGCAGCGTCTGGTGCGAATGTGCGTGCTGTGCAAGATGGAAAGGAAGATGGAGGAAAACGTCAGAGACCCCGATACTGGTGTGTAAATAATAATGGCATTTCATTGTAGTGATTTTTACAAGGAGAAGTGAAATATAGAGAAGCATGCAATGACATTCCTGGTGTCCCTCACGTGTTCTCTGCATGCTTGTAACACACTCGTTTGTAAATTCTATACAAACACACTCAGGATAATGGAACACATCGTTTCTGCTGAGACCATTTCAAGACTACACTGTTTCACCGTTTTGTCTAAATGAATAATTTATCTTAACAGGTGTTTGACTTCAGTGTTTTAAATGGAGCATGACCTTTTCATATATCTGTGTTATTTCAGGCGTCTACATGCTACCCCGAGAAAAATCCGTTTCGTGTTTAGTTTTCCAGTATTGTCATAGCATTCTAAACCTATTTTCTTTTTTAAAAGATCAATAAAAAGCAGTAATGCAGACACAAACAAGGTAAGCATCCCACCCATGAGCTGCTTTTGTCTGCGATGATAGGCATTGCAAGTAGTACCTGTCCTATATCTCCCGTTAAAACAAGTTTTGGACCCAGACATAGCTGGTATGTGTTGTGCATATTTCAGACTTCATTGAAGCTGTTAGTTATTTTGGTTACATTAATAATCTGCATGTTTTCATGTATTGTTTGTGACATCCTATAAAGATCAAAGAGGTATATTTTCAAAGTGTTCTCTCCAGTATGAATCTGTCCAGTCTGTTTATATTTTAAATGACAAAAACACCCGATAAATTAACTGAAACCAAACAAATATGCAATTTAATAAGTCTCTTTAAAGGATATAGTCCAGGCTTTGCTGCTCAATAGTATACCAACCCTTTCACATCCCCATTGTTTTACTTGTTGGTCTTTTTGTTTGCATTTTCCATAGATACATAGACACATACAGCAAGTCTGTCCAGATGATGCGAAATCAATCTGTATATGTCTGTTAAGCATCATGTAATTACTACAGTATGTCTTACAGATCTCTCTCTCTCTCTCTCTCTCTCTCTCTCTCTCTCTCTCTCTCTCTCTCTCTCTATATATATATATATACATAGAGAGAGAGAGAGAGAGAGAGAGAGAGAGAGAGAGATAGATTTACAGTGAAACTGCTACATTTAAGGGGTTCTAGGGCAATATTGAGGGACATGTTTTGGTGAAAAATAATCTGTCAAAATGCAAGGGATATGCAGATTTAACATCACGAGTAAGGAGTTTCAATTCTGGTGCTGTCTTTCTCATTGTAACTGAAACTGACCTTCAAGAATGGGGTGCAGCTATTCCAGTGTACATGTCAGGGACACTGTCTAATGCTTGGGTTGTAAATGGCAGGCATTACTGTTTTTTTTTAGCTGAGGATATGTGTAAAGGAAAAGATCATCTAAATAGGCTCAATCTTTGGTTGAAGGGACCCTCTTGGTTCATTTCTGTATAGCAGGAATGGCAAATGTAGTGCATCCATTGAGACTCTTGCAGTACATGGCTTAAGTGCAGCACTTCTCTAGTGAATGATATTAAGTACTGTGCTGTTACAAAGTAAGTGGGATTCAGGGAATACTTTCCTGGACTTCACAGTGAACAGGAGCAGCACTCACCTTAAAACACCTGCCCAGAGAGACACACAGTGAGAGGTGAAGGCTTTCTTTAGTGTTATGCTTGCCATCCATCCATGAACAAGTTCTGTAACAACTGTAACTCCCGGTTATCGGTGGCAGAAATGAATGATTTATTCAGGATTGAGGACCTCCCCTTTTCTGGACAGCAGATCACATCTTTAATATGTCTAATACTGTCCTTTTATTCACAATACTGTGCTACCTTGTTATTTCAAAATACAGTCATTTCCAAATTTGGTAAATTTACAATTGTTTAACTACTGCTTTTCTAAAAGCTGCAATTTTGATGGCAGATGGTTTACCAAATGAGCAATAGGGTTATGCTGCTGTAATTGCAGTCTAATTTTAAATAGAGATTTGCCATGTACTAACCTTTTTCAATTACTAACCTATGGTTTAAGAGAGGACATCAGTACAGCCCCTAGTGGTCATTTAAAACCACCTCACATAAATTCAGAAGCAGTCTCAGGTTGAAAAAGACATAAGCCTGGTAAAAAATAAAAATCTAAACAGAAACAGCACTAGAGAATTATGCAAAACACAAATAACTGGATATTAAACAGGTATCAAATCAAAAATCGTAATCACAGTCCCCCCTAAAATGTCTTTTTGTTTCTTCCCAGGGAGCAAGGCTAGAGGTGAGGACTCTTTAGTGGGCAATGTGAGCAAGCTGCAGGTCACCCCACCTGGCTAGACCAGCCTGTCCAGAAGGAACACCTCGTCTTTGATGCCTGCTTTGAGAGCGGTGAGTCACAGACTGTATGGAAGGAATTATTCACAGGCTGTTTGTTCTGTTTTAACCACTGATTTTGCACACTCACAGAAGAGCAACATTGATGCATGATCAGAGTGTTGTGGGTTTTTTTTTTTTTTTTTTTAATAAGTGACTTATTTTTTATAGATACACACAACTTAACCTTTAAAACCCATATTTTCTCATTTGGCAATGCATTCTTATGTCAACAAAATACACCTCGTTGGTTAAATATGGCAAACAGGTCATTGCTATGTACTGAAGGTATGTTCTGGACAGTAGCACTCACCTGCTGTTTTTTCCAAAACTGAGTGTTTGGACTAAAGTGGATATAAAGTGGGAGGAGGGAAGGAATATGTATATAGGGGTTGGGCTATATGGAATAGAGTTCAAACACAACCCTAATAGAAACTGTGAAATGTCCCTAACCTCTTTTGCCTCTAGACTGAATCAAAAATGGGGGACATAAAAAGTCTTGGTATATATATACACTGTAGAACGGATGGGAGTGGGTGGTATAGCCAATTTTCCTGCATTTTGATTTGAAACACATAGGGCTATATATTAACCATGGATTGCTCATAATCTCTTACCATTTGACTTCACAACCATGAGTTCACAACAGTATGTTTTAAAGTGTTTTAGACATTCAGTTTTTTTTTTTCTGGCAGCCTTTTTTTTATTACTACCTAAAACATGCCTATATACATCACAGAATGGTTATTGAATGATTTATATATTCTTCACTCATTGCAAATTACGTAGAAAATGTTGTGTTATTGTGTATGTATTGTATACTGGAAATTATGATTCTGCAGACAGCTGGCTATCGTTCCTGTCATTCTATATTCTGCAACTGGAATCTAATTTGAAATTGAATCTGCTACTCTGACTCTTCTAGAATCATTGGTGTTTTAAATTATAGATAAAGCACTACAGCTCAGAAATGTCTATGACAGAGGAAATGTATGTCTGAAGAATATTGAGAGTTTTTTTTTATTTGAAAGTTTATAACAAATCTGTTTTAGAAGCTGTTATGGTGTATGGTATGTGTGGTTCTGCAGTGTCATCATAATACTGTTTTCATGGAAGATTCTCTTACATAGGAAATACAGCTTTGTTACATTATTGTACACATGTGGTTTTGTTTATCATAGTATATGAAATGTAGTAGTTACTTAATATGTCTGGAAATACCTTCTTCTCATACTGAGTTGATCTTCCAAAGCCATAAGTAAGTTATTTATTTTTTAAAAAGCTTAATCATCAAGCATTTGTAAAACTACACTGAGAAAGACCAGAGAAATTGCCAAAACATTTCTTCAAGCATGCTTCACTTAGATTTACAAATACTTGATGACTGAGTGTTTTATAAATGAATGACTTGCTTAACATTTTTATAATTTGTTGTGTGCCCTCTGCTCTTGTGTTACCATTTAGCTTGTTCCTTTGTGTCGTGTTCAAGTGGAGCATTCAGTTATGAATAAAGTGAAGACCTCAATCAAGAAGATGAGCAAAATATATTGTTGTAAAGCTCAATATTGTTCCCAACAATGAAGGAATTTGAAAATAGCTTGTTGTGGCTAATAGTAAAGCTTCTAATGGGTAATTATCTGCCATTAGGAAACTAAAGTGCATGATGTGACTGATCAGCTGGCTTGTCAATCTCTGGGTAGAAAACTGCAATTAAAGCTAAGTTAACATTTAGGCAAGTGATCTGTAAACTGCTTTTATTTATTTATTTTTTCATATCTGTTATGAAAATAAAGCCCTTGCAGCCCCTCTATTATTCTACATGTCTGCTTGCTGTAGTTCTACCAGGTTTGGTGCTGCATACATGAGCATTCTACCTTTGTAACAGTACAGCGACGCACACAATGAATAGTGTAAAACCTGGTGCAGAAACTATTTGTAAATCTTGATTATGATTCACAGGACAGTCTGACACAGCACCTGTACAGGTATGAACAGGAAACCCAGTATAATAGGTACCGGTACATAAAACTAGTCTTCAGTACTGTCACTGAAATCTGAGATCCTGAAGGAAACCTAATTAAATGAGTATTTTAGGACAGCAATATTGAGTTTATGTAACCTGTTAGAACCTTGCAATTATGCTTTCCTTTTTCCCTTTTTGTGTTTTTCTTCAGTATACAGTTCCTGAAAAATGCAGGTACAAAAGAAGGGATGTTTTATTTTTTTATAGTACTTTTTTGTATTTGAATAAACAGAAGGAGCTGTGCTGTGGCTCGATGCAGCAGTGAGCTCCCAGTGCTGTGCTTTGACAGTTTGTGAATCTACAGATCAGAGCTGAAAGAGACTGTTTAATACAGCTGACTGGAACAGGTACACATGGCAGCCTAAAGCACTGTTAAAGAATACACACTGACAGTTAGGTATTGTAATGCATGGAATGGGCTGTGTATTGCTAGTGGGGTCTATGGAAACTATCAGAGCACCTACACAAAAGAGCATTATAATAGCATTAATACCCACAACAACAAGCATTATTCAGTAGATTATTGAGCTTGTCTTTTTGTTAAGCTCTCTTCTGATATGGCTGTGGTCAACAAACAAGCTGCTAAATATTCCAGGCATACCTGCAGAAAAATAATACTGTCTTTTATGAAAACTAAACAGAGAATGTAGAGTTGTTAAAAAGGACCATCAAGATCATGCCTTACTCTACTCTACCGTACAGTACAGGAATTTAGCTTATTTTGTTTGAAACGATGTTAAAAGTGAATATACTCTTTCTGTGAAGACTATCATTACAGTGTTGCATTCAGCATGGTCTGTGTATGTGGTAATATGGCAAACACTTCCAAACCAATGAGAAAAATACAGTGACATTAAAAAGAAAACAATATACCAGTGTTGAATAGCATTGCCTATATGGAATGCATTTAAATATATGCTTAATAGACCTATACTTCAGTTTAAAAACACAATTATTGCATCATATTTGACAGTTGTAATTTGCTCACTTTTAAGTTACATTATTTATCTCCCATGTAGCGTACTGATTCCTTGGCCACGTCTTTCAAACATACGTGGATGGTATTATAATAGGTCACAAATACATTTCTCTCTTCTTTCCCTGTTATTGTTGTTTAGCCTGTTTAAATACCATAGTTTTTGTAGTACTGTATAACACAAACCTATTTACATGCATGTTATATGTAGGAACCTCAAATGCATCTGGTTAGATTTAACAATTAAACATCTTAAAACAGTGTTTGCCCTGGTATTGTGGAGCTTAATATGTTTTAAAACATTTACTGAATGATTTGTGGGCAGACTATTACTAAAATTCCATATCACACTGGACTTACAAGTGATGCGATTAATCAACTATTCATTCGTTCACTCTGATTAATCAATTGCAAAAAGAATGTAAATATTAAAACCCCCATAGTTCTGATGTTTGTTCTGAAATTTGTCATCAATCGTGCAGTCATTTTCTGCTCCTTGAGTTTTTAGGAGACTGAAGAATGATACTAACATGTTCTTTTAATGGTGTGATCTGTATTGCTGAAGCCGTGTCGTCTGTAAAAGAAACAGAATGTTCATCTCCACTGGCTTTTTATTATGGCCTGTCATCACCAGTCCTGCCTCGGCTCCACCCAGGTAGACACTGAAGGAGGCCTCTGGTATTGGCTGTCCAGAAAGATGTCAAAAGGACTGCTGCATTATATAGTTAGGGCCTGGAACCCGGACCGATTGCTCCTGAGTTCTTCAAGTAGATAATGCGTCATTGTTGCCGATGTCCACGTCACCGACTCTCAGTCCAACTCCGAATAGCAGAAATGAATATATATATATATATATATATATATATATATATATATATATATATATATATATATATATATATATATATATATATATATATATATATATATATATATATATATATATATTTTTTTTTTTTTTTTTTTCTTGGAAAAAGCCTCTTTTGCCAGATGACATGCTCTGTAGACCTCAGACACTGATTAATGACTGTTGCATGCACAAACTGAGATCAGCTAACATATATGAGATCAGCCTGATGTCTCCAAGTCTGGAAATTCTTCTGAATGATTTATGGAATTGATATTAATCTCTTTCCAGTAAATGCATTTCCAAAGTTGGAAACAAAGAGAAATTGATGTTACTGCACTAATGTCAAATTAATGTCCTGTTGCTGTTTTAGTAAAGCAACAGCAGCTAAATGTTTTAACCACTTACGGGCTGCAGTGGTGCATATGAAACCACTGGGCAAGATTGCATTTACATGCCCACTGCTATTTATGCCCTTACTTTGCAATACTGTACTGTGTACAGTTGCAGCGTTTTTATGATAGTGGTGGTAGTGGGTTTTGAGTAGCTTACAGGAGTAGCCAGAGTGCTTTGCTTTGCACTAGTTTGCTAGGTAATATGTGGACGGACAGTCATAGATTGCTCATTTTACAGGGAATTACTGAAGGTGTTGAAGTGTGATTGATTTTTAAGGCCACGGATTGCAACAGTGAATTAGTCAGGAGGCAGAAACTAGCCCTTCTATTGATGCAAATCTCAGAGCTAAGTTATAAAAAAGAGAGAGCTTTTCAGTGAGCTGAGATAGCAGCAGTGAAGGGCGTCTGAATTAGGGAGGAGTGCCATTGTTGTTCTTGTTTTTTGCTTTGCCATCCCTCCCAGTGTAAACATTTGCATATAAAGAGTTTATTAAACACAGGCTCTGATAAGAAAACTGACAGCTCAGTCGGAATACAATTGCAGAATTAAGTCTGCCAGTGTTTGAGTAAACTAATGGAGGGGTGGCCACCATTATATATGTATCGACATTATAAAAACACAGCTTTATATATTATCTACCAATATAAAAACAAAACAAAAAAATAGAAACTGTTTATTAAAATAAATAGAGCTTAAGCATGTATTGCAGTAAATCTTAATTAATATGCATTGTCATTACTTCATAGATAAAAAAAAAAAAAAAAAAAAAAAAATCCGTAATAATTAAGATGGTAAATGTGTGTTTGGTTTTTAATATTAATTAACTAAATTGCTAAATGACTCCTTAAAGTAATTGTAGCTCACACAGTCGTTCCTTGAATTTTCTCTGCTATGCACATCCATTCATTATATAGGTCTCAAATGTGCAATTTTGAAAGAAAACTATGTATTATCATTTTATAATATATTTGGAACTACTATAGGTTAAATAAATATTTGTTTGCAAGCCATGCTTTAAGACTGGCTTGCACTGGAGGGTGAAATTGTCCCCACCCCTTTTTTCCTTTCATTAATAACTTGTTGACTCATTCAGCCAGACACTACACCTGTAAAGGGTGAAATTGTCCCCACCCCTTTTTTCCTTTCATTAATAACCGGCTGCTTCCCCAGTTGACTGACGGATATTAGGTAGATTTCGTTGAATTATTTTGTTAGATCTTTGTTCGTTAAGATTAGGCACAGTACAGTACTACATTATTTATAAAGTATATAGCATTTTCTGAGCCAGACTGCCACTTTCTGCTGCTACTGTGGGAGTTAAAAAAAAAAAAAAAACATTTGAACATTGGATAGGAACTTTTAGCCTGTACTTGTGTCCATCTGGTTCAAGGGCTGCAATATACAGTATACTGACCTACATTGAATGGTAAGCAAGTTTTGCTTTAAAAGTTTGTAAGTGTCTGGGCATGGAGTTACTAGATATTGCAAAGTCTCCAGAGGTCATGAGACCCATTTATTTTCTAAAGACAGTTGGCTGTGTGTAAGGCCATGGTCACTGCCCACTGATGCAGCAATAATACTTTATAATAATAATAATTTATAGTTATAAAGCACATTACTTGTTCAAATATCTGTTACAAATACACCTTTTACAGCTAAAGTAATGTACGATGGATTTACACACAGCACACACCTGCAGAACAGTGCGCGACCTCTTTGACTATTTTGTAGGTCTACAAAACATTGGTGTTAAACTATGCTGTTGTATGACTTTGTATCCTTGCATGATACTAAAAAATTGAATATTTCTTGCTGAAATAGTGGTAGTTTTCCTGCATAGAAGGAATGTTATTAAGCAATTAATTTATTTTGTACTGTATACTGCATTGTGGTATCTGATGTTGATAATGGTGCTGTCACCGTGTTTGTCATTTTGATGACACATGCCACCTTTTTCATAAATATGTGAACAGAACAACATTCCAAAACGTAAATGTTGATATCTTGTATCTAGTGTAATATATCTGAATATGTTTATTGAAACGGTGCTATGGTTGTGTTTGCTGTTTACTTAAAGTATAAAACCTAATTTGCATTTAAATTAAACTCCAATTCATTTTCAGCTGTATGCAGATTACAGGGTCACTTGCTCGTTCATATTGCAACTTACATGTTTTGTGTTCTATAGAAAAAAAAAAGTATTATTAGCTAACTATGTTATTACCTTCAATATGGGAAATTTGATAATGCAGTTTGTTAAACTCTATTGTGAATATTTCCTCCAGCCATCATTAAAAACCAAGCTTATAGTTCTACATTCTTAATGGTAATGTCAAAAAGTGTATACATTTACTTAGAATTGACTATGCAAATAGTCATTTTTATAACCATCACAGGTAGTCTATACTCTGCTATACTGACTATGACCTACATTCGTAAACAATATAAGCTTGCTATTTCTGCATTGTATTAAACGAATTACATATTGTCATAGCATGATACTATACTATATATATATATAATATATATATATGGCTATAATATATTATATATATATAATATATATAATATCAGTCAATAGGATCACAGTCAGTCAAGAGGTAGTATCATTAAAATCAGGGGTACGAGTTGTGAACATGAGTTAATGCAATTACAACTGTTCCCATTGTTCCCTTTCCCCTTGCTCAGTCCAAAAAAATGTAACTGTAATATGTGGTATATATTCTGAATAACAATAGCAGAATTGTGCTGTATGCTACATTGGTCTAATATTGTCTCATTAAGGTAATTTGCTGTTCTTGCTACTTGAATAACCTGCTATGTGTAGCACATCCTTTTGTATAAGTGACCTGTCCTTGACATGACTGATTTGATTGGTTTTGTATTCTATAACATGTCTCTGTTTTAAAAGGCAAGACAACAGACTTTAATAGTTGCATGTTTGGCAGCTGTTTCCATTTTCTAATACTGCACAGTAATTTCATGATGCACCGTAAAAACTGTTGACTCTCTGGGCCATTCTGGAGAACAGATTTTGTTTGACTATCAAAGTCCGGTTTGCAGTCTTGCCCATCTTTACTGAAACTCTAGCTATGTATTGCAGAATACCAGGGATGACATTTGCATTACAAATTACAAATGAAACCATTTTTATTTTATTTTTTTTAATTATATACTGCCCTTGATAAACGTAATCTCCCTTGATAAACATACTCTAGAGTCTAGACTATTATTACTGTCCAGTAACTGTAGTCTTGTATTTTTGATAACTAAGCCTGCTGTTTTGTGACCAGAAGGTTTTAGATTCTAAATATTTGAAAAAAAAGCCTCATGTCAGTTCTGAGAAGTGATTTATCTTGTCTAAACAGCAGTGTTTAGCTGACGAAGCCTGAATGTGTTTGCGTGTATGTTTATTTATTTTGTGTTTGCTATGCAGATAAGTTGTCTTCTCCCGCAGTGCTGTGTTCTGTAGGATGCCATTTCCCTTCACACTCCATCGATCGTGCTGCTATTCTACCTCTCTGCTTTACTTCTCCGCTCCAAATCTCCACTTTCATGCAGCACTGGCAAGCGTGTTCGTTTCTGCATTGCTGGACTTGGGGAAGTTGGAGACAAGCACTGCCTATCAAATAAAACAATACAGTCAATTTGTTTGTTTTTCCTAGAAATTCATGTTGTGAGCTAGCAAACAGCTCAATTTACTCAAAAAGAAAATAGTGTTATCTACTTTATGGGTCATTTTAATTAAGGTTTTACACAGCTGTTGCAGTGGAGCGATGAGAGCTGTCCTCAGCACCCCTCTCTATCTTCATGACATGTCCTTGGTGCTGAAGTTGCTCCCATGCCTGAAACAGCAAATGGCTTTTTTTTTTTGTGGAATTGAGAATATAGAGATAAATCTAGGCTGTCAAGGAAGAATGTCCTCTGCTTTATTTTTATTCCACTTATTATTATTGCATTTTTCATCTCTGATGCTTTCTGACCCTCTCTTTTGCTCTTTTTATTCCTTCTTTTTTTATACCCATTTTGCTTTTTTCTCCTTGTGGCTTTGTTTTATATTTTCCCCTTCTGTCCATCTATTTTCTGCAATTCTTTTTACCTCAGTCCTGGGTGCTTTTTCTCCCATTAAACCTATTAACCTCCTCCCTTTACTTTTTTCATCTGTTCCACTCCCTCTCTCCATTTCTCTCCTATTTCCTCCCCCTCTCCCTCCACTTGTCCCCAGCTGGATCTGTTTCATGTGATTAATGTCCTTGGGTGTTTGGGTTGTTGATCAGAAGTCTCTCTCATTCATTCTGAAAGGGAGACCTGTCTGTAATTGCAGAAGCTCCACAGTTTCAGTCCTTAGGCCCCGTGTTGCTGCCCTGTACTGTTGCTCTTCTTTTGAGTGATAAAAAGGTGCAGTAAGTGAAAATGATGGCAACAAGCCTCGGAAGCACTAAAGTGGTGCACACACACAGTGCCAGTGATGGAATAATTCATTTCGAAGCAATACTGATGCTGTAAACACACTTTCAAACCAGAGTTATCATTTTTCATCTTCAGCAACAAGCAAGAAAGGAAACTGAACAAGGATCTGGAACTGTTTACCAATCTGGGTTTTAAAAACTTTTATTTTTTTATATAAATGGGAAGTGCCAGGCTAAAGTCCAGTGGTGTCTGATAACATTTTCTTATAAATGTGTTTTGTTTTGTTAGCCTGACCAGTGAGATATTTTCAAACCATGTTAAAATGCATCTGCTTCTAAATCTAGACAACTGCATTGCACTGTTCTACCTTGAAGAAATACAATTTATTAAAAAAAATAAAAAAATGTACTTGAATATATGCATTCATTCAGTTTTGCACCAGGCCCCAATGTTATTGCTGAGTTGCATTCCTTTTATATTGTAGATTTCAAGCTTTCAGACTCATATTCTAGGAAGGCACATGCTTGCAGCAGTATCTGAATGGAAAAGTTGTGAAAATTCAAAATAAATTGTGTATTACTGTAGGCACATTATAAACAGTTCTTTTTAAAAAGATGCAGCATTTTCCTCAGTGTTATATGTGTTATATGTAGACACTATAAGAGAGTTGTACATGCATTTACTACACTGCAGGTAAATACATTTAAATAACTACAAGCACATTACAAACAATGGAGTTCACAGAAATACATTTGAAGCAATTGGTATCATTAAAAGAGGGATGGCACTCGAATGGTGTTTTACCTCTACACTAGTGTCTGTGTGAAGCCTGCTGTTGAGAGAACCTTATCAATGCCTGGAACTCTTAACAGGATCTTAAGCTCTATTGCTGTGGCTTGAACTTGCAGAAATGAGAAATACTTGCAAGCCAAAGTGGCCCCTAGTGCCACTTTGAATAAAATATATTGAATGATGCACCCGAGTTCTATAAAACACAAACATACAGTTAACATCAACAAATGTTTCTGTAGGATTTTTGTATTTATTTTGTTGTTGTCGTTTGTTTAACCGAATGCTAGATGTTTGAGTGCCAGTAACAAGTGCACCCCTGGAAACGATGCACTGCCCAAGCTTTGGACTGCTTTTCAAAAGAGCTGGGATTTTTATTTTGTAAAGCTGCCAGTGCATTGACAGCATCAGCACGTTGTGTAAATCCCCAGTTTGAAAAGCTGCATCATAATAGAGGATTTATTCTGCTAGGCTTCTCTCTGCATAGTCCACCCCACCCCCCACCCCCATCCCCCTATCCTTCTCCACAGTAGATTTGATGACACCCTATTCTCTGGCTGCTTTGCCTAACCCTAAACATGCCTGAATCCGAATAGCCAACAATACCAGTACATGCACAGGTACATGCTGTACAAAAAGAAGAAGATTTTGCAGAGAGAATACTTAAACCAACCTTTGACCTGTTGCTTTGCTGTGCGTATGATCTACTTTGCACATTGGAGATAACCTGAAACCACCGGTCTACCATGCAGTTAGCAAAAGAAAAAGAAACAGAAGCCACTGAAAACTGCCACAGACAGACTGAATTAAATCAAAGGTTTGTTTTTTATTTAATTCCAGCCTGGATCATCAAAGGACACTGTAGATCTCTGAGTTATTATTGGACACTGTGACAAATTGGCTATACCTGGCTAGAAGGAATTTAAAATCAAGATTAAGTAAGCGTGTAATATAAATACTCTCTTAGATAAAATATGAATGGTTTAAAGGTGATGGCAGGCTGTAAGGTATGATTTAAATACAAACATTCAATCATAACTGCAGATGAAGACATTTGACTTCTTGAAGACTGCACCATGAAAGCTGGCAAGTTTCAGAGTATTCATTTGACAAGAATTCCATGAGTCAGAGCTTGGTGGAAAAGCTGTAACTGCCAGGCTACTTAAACATATTTTACTCACCTGTGGATAGAAGCGCATCACTCTTGAATGAAAATCCACATGTCCAGCATCTAGAGCTTAATCACTATCATGATACATGTGCTTTTAATATATGCCATGCTCGGTAAACTACTTTCCCTCCATGACTGCCTACATAGGTGAGTCTTATTTCTGGTTGTGTAACACCTGTGTTAAGTTTGATCAGTCCAAAGCAGTTCTTGCAGGAGCCTGACTGCTCAGCTGATTATTTTAGTAACTCTACTAGGTAATGGATACTAGTGGATTTGCAGACCACTGAACTTGACTGTTGTTACTGTCGTGCAACCAAGAAATCTAACCCTTGAGCAACTACAGGTGCTCTGATAAGTCCTGTATCTGACTCCTTCTCTCTCTCTCTCTCTCCTCTTTCTGTATCTCTCACTCTCTCGTCTGTCTTCTCTCTGTTCCCGAACTCATTACAGAGCAATCAGCCCAAGCTCTGAAGTGCGCATCCAGAGGGAGCAATAACTGTAAATAACCAGGGCTGCAAGCTCCCCGATAAGTTGTTACCAAGATGATAACAGCCCTTCTTAGCAGTCCTGTTGACCTGTTTGCCTCAGGCTTTCCAGGATCCTTCAGCTCCCTCTGTTTTTATCTTTTAAACTCTCTGCAGGGAAGATAATTTTATGGCATTAGGAAGAAGAAAAAATAGATTGTTACCCTGCTCAAAGACGCTCCTGAGCTTCTGTACTGTCTTTCCCGTTATTCACTTGCAAGCAGATACCATGAAATTGCAGCAAACTGGCATTTACTTACTGAGCTAACCACTGCTGCAAAGCTGAACATTATTATAGTAGGGAACAGAAAAACAGGCAGCCAGCAGCTGCCAAGTGGCTGGATATTCTAAAGTTTATCCTTTATCGTTTCCAAACCTGATAAATGTCACTATTACAGTTTTGGACATGTTACACTCTTCTGTCACAGTCGACGACTGTATTATTGGGTTTTCCAAAGTTTACAGGTTAATGGTTGAGTGTTTGAAGTTTTGTACCAATACGTGGGTGACTGCTAAACCCAAACATACAGGTCATTTTAATTTAGAAAACATTACTGTTTGGTTAACGAGCAAACCATGACCTTAGACAAAAAACAAAACAAAACAAAAATAGGATTTCAGATAACTGAACCACTCTCTGGAATTTGATTGCATTGCATTTTGTTTTGTTTTTTATTTTTCTAAAATGTGTTTAGAAGGGAAAATGAACTCCACTACGATGCAAATGAGATCCACACAGAGAGCCTTGAGTCATAATTCTGTTGACAAAGTGTAAAATCACAACTGCACCAATGGAGCTGTCGTCTGTCCCCAATGCACCAAAGCCATCTCTCTGTTGGGTGGAATTTTACATTTTGTTTGTTGAAAACTGATTTGCTGGGTCCTGCATACCATTTGTTTTCTATGCTTGATGGTTAATATTGCACATACAGTTGTGTGTCTCTGTTGAGAGAAGATAGCTTTGAAATTACTTATGTAAACTGAACTGTCCGGTAGACATAACATACAGCAACATTCTGTACAACTGTAGATAACCAAACTGGCTGGATCCAGATCTGAATCCTCAGGACAACACAAGATACAAAATTACTGCACATTGATATCCACTTTTGAATTCTAAATGCAGAAATCACACTTACAATCTTCACTTCATGTCCATGTATGGGGTTTTAGTTGAAATAAATTACTGCTGGAAATCAGTTTTTCAAAACTCCTTGGTTGCAGGTATTTGGGTTGCTATTAATTCACGTTTAAATGCATTTATCTTGTGTAGCTCCACGATTGTGCTTTGCAAGTCTTAACATTTATTGACAAATAATAAGTGTCAGCCTGTATCTAAAGATTGTTTAAAATTACCACTGCACAGCAGCAAAACACAACTGATCCTGTGGTGTGAAATATGTTTTCCTTGATTGCATTTAACCAGTTAATTTATCCATATTCTGCACATTGCAAAAATGTTCTATATTACTTTCCATATATTGCCAATGACGGCACATTACAATAATTGTTAAGGGGTGTGGCTGCTGTAAATAGTGTGTGTGTGGGAATCTAGGTTAGATTTTCATTTAACCCCATCTCGGCCAGCAGTCCCAGGTGTGGCAATTCCCCAGTTAGGTAATTGGTTCTAACTGGGGAGTGTCCACATGTATAAAAGGAGCCAGAAATCCATTGTTTGTTAGAGGAGTTTGAGTGTTTATGCTGTGGTTTTGTTTGCAACAATCTTTCATGTGCATACTTTAGACAGCAAGCCTAGATATATTCACATTGGTGCACAGGCAGATGGGATACACAGAGCAAGGGCCATAAAAATTGTTCTGTGGTCAATGTTAAATAGCTTGAAGCAATGGGAAGTTTATAAGAGAGTATTGGAGTTGGGTATTTGGGAATTACGATGACACAGGCTGTACTAGGATGCTTTTATTGTCAATTGGGATTCCATCCATGCTAGATTCGTTAATTAAGTATGTCAGTAGGTTGTATTGCATATACAAGACTTCATACTGTCAATCACTGATAATCTCTGATGGTAGTAGTAGTAGTAGTGCAGAATATACATACTGTATTAGATTTGGCAGAGCAGTCTCAAAAGCGAGGAGTCTGGAATACAAGCTTCATTTCAGATTTTCACCCCTTCAGCTTCCCTAAAGGAATTAGAGGTGGCACTGATTGAGGAATGGTCGCAAATCCCTCCAGAGCAATTTGAACAGGGTGTGTGGACGCATCTAGGCCAGCCAAGTGTTAACATCTGAAGAACTTGCAGGAAGAGCTCAGATTAGCCTCCGGTCACAGAAGGAGGTGGATTTGCTGAGACAGCGTGGTGGTTGCCCCATCTGCCAGTAATTAGCTCTGTGCTACCTGGCACCTGGCTGTCCAGCCCACACTCTTCAAAAAGGGCTGGCTGGCCCAATGAAACGCAGCGAGCCACATGGTCCCTCATTCATCACATGCCTCCTGCTGTCTGGGGATAGGGTTTTAACTCTGAGACATCTGAGGAGGGGACCGGCTTTGGATCCAGACCCACAGCAAGAAGCTCCAAATAATGAATCTTTTGATTGATCTGCTTATTCTGTATGTTTGTACAGGAGATGTAGCATCTTGTTCAGCAGGGTTTGGAAAGCAATATACGCTTAGCTTAATGAGATACATTGTCTCAACTTACCAGTGTTCCCTGAGCAACATCTCTCGGCAACATGGGGACCCCTAGGTGGGTGGGTGTGTGTGTGTGTGTACTGAGTGCATCTGAAAGGGCCAAGATTTGAAGTACTTTTCCTTAACTAACATATTTCAGAATGTGTTACGTATAGCCACATCTTTCAAAAACTCTGAAGTGTGACATATATACGTTTGTAAAGACCTTCCTCCTTATATCCCCAGATTCAGATGTGCTCAATAACTTAATAATGCCATGAAAGGGAAAGCGGCTCCCAGTGTGATATATGTTGTACAGTATATATGAGCACCTCTACTATATCCCTATTGCTAAAATAGGTATGTTTCCCTCGAAGATGCTTGCATCTGATTATGTGACGAACTACCAAGGTACTAAGGTTTGAGCATTCTGTCTCGACAGGTAACCTGGGACGGGTGGATTACATCAGTGAGTTTGAGTTTGACCTTTTCATCCGGCCAGACACCTGCAATCCACGATTCCGAGTCTGGTTCAGCTTCTCTGTGGAAAACTTACGGGAGTCCCAGGTGAGAAAGCAACAGATATCCCACAGACAAAACACCTTACAGTACTCAACATCTAATACAGTAACAATCAACACCCAAAAAAAGAGTGGTTTAGTTTGTCCTATCTGTTTCGTGTAATATTTCCTAGTTCAAAGGATGTATAGAGTAAAGAAAATAACTTGTTTTTAATTTTAGGATGCAGCAAATAATTATAATGGACTTTTATGTGCATAACTAGCTAAAGATATTCTCATAATTGTGGAGTTACCACTATAGCTTGAAAAGGGTGCATTTCGTTCAGAACATTATGTTTGATAGTTGTTTAGGGATTGCCATTGTCTGGGACGAAGATGATGACTGCATCTTAAAAGTGGGAAAAAAAGCAGAACTTTTGGAAACAACCATTACAGAAGACTTCTAAAGTCTACCTATCTCTGGACCCAAGTACTGCACATTGATATCCACTTTTGAATTCTAAATGCAGAAATCACACTTACAATCTTCACTTCATGTCCATGTATGGGGTTTTAGTTGAAATAAATACTGTTGCGCAACTTAGTGTTAATATTGTGCAACTGTCCATGCTGTCTGCCATGTGGGACTAAACCACATGATGTACAGCAGTATTGAAAATAAAGTTTTAGAAATGGGGGACCAACCAGTTTAGTTAAAGCACATCAAGCTTCTATAAATAGGCTGTGTGAAATGGAACTCGCTGAGTCTTGGCTTTGTTGGTGATTGCAGCTGGTGCCACAGTAGTGAACCAGCTGCAATCTAGCTGCTCAGTGCTATCTTTCAATGTCTCTCATCAGCTTTACCCACTGGTACTGTCTACCACAGCTTGTTCAACAAAGCTTGAATCAAGAGGTGTGCAGTTCCTCTCTCGCTTAACTGTCTAATGTGCCTTTCTTATCAATATATGAATTGAGTCTTAGTTTAATTTTATCCCCCCCCAATACGACTTTCATTGTTGAATGACCACAGAATGCCAGTGGATGGTGGGTCTGAACATAATGGGTTGGACTGTGTTTTTTAACACCTTTGATAACAGGAATATTTCTTGACGGATTCATTTCTGTTGTATAGTGGTGTATACCAGCTGCATCTCCCTGTTGGAAGTCACTTTCAGTCATGGTAGGCAAGACAGCAGGTCTTCCCAACCTTGATAGAGGGATAATAGTAGGGAGGTACTTTTGTAGAAGGAATAGTCATGTACCCCTCAAAAACACATACCACCTTGCTGACTTGTGCCATGCTACACCCTATTAACAGTGTTATGGCAGGTGTTTCCAACAGTTTTGCCGTTCCCTTCTTGTTAAACAAATATAGAAATGAAAATGAAAGGCGTGCCTGTTGGCCTTTTCAGCGGAGCTGGGTCATTTGTTTTCTTTTATTAACACAGAGCAGAGCCTTATCAGGGTTGTCATTTTGGTTTAATGGAGAGAAGTTTATTAAGTAAAAGACAGGAAACAGTCTGCTGGCATGGTGTCTGTATTCCCACTGGGTAATATATTTATATGCAGCCACTAACAGGCCTTGTTAGTGCTAAAAAAAAAAAAACTGTTGAAAGTGTGGGACGCTGTCTCCTGCAGCCTGACTCTCTATCGGCTCATCTCCCCGCAGTGCTGTAGTCAGCGCTAATCAAATTTTATGGTCACGAGATGAATGGGAGTGCTTCGCAAAGAGCCTTATCGATTGTAAGGGAAGATACGGCCAAGCGTCCAACAGGATATTTGCTGTTGCGGCAAAAAAAACGTATGTGTGTGTGTGTGTGTGTGTGTGTGTGTGTGTGGGGGTGGGGGGGGGTAGCTCAGAGTTGCTGCTTGTGAAGAAAGTGCGCCCCCACCCTCCTCTCATCTGCTTAATCTTTTTTCTAGCAATTCAATTTCCTTTTAAAATGAGAACAAGACAGAATTTAATCTACTTCTAAAGGGGTGGGGTTGGGGGATCGTTGAATGGCTGAACACATAAATAAAGAATAATACATAAAATAAATAAGTAAAGCCGTCTCAGGCTACACTATAGAGATATCAGCACATTTCCAGGGCACTCGGCTGGAGTGTTTTATCCCTCTAAGCCTACTGGTTGTCAGTCTTGAACAGGGAAATTGGAAATAGTAAAACCCTGTGATATTAGAACTAAGATGGCCATTTTGAAGGAATGTAAGCCAGCCTCAACCAGTTTAAAGGCTTTGTGGAAATTGGATGTGCCATGGGATGTTGTGGTGTGTTTGTGTATGTTTTGTTTTTTTTTCCCTAGTGGACGGTGCTGGTTAGTGACGTTGCATTGTAGGTGCGGATTATTATATTGTTTGATGGTAACATTCTCAAGAGGTAGCCCTGACAAGTGTCTAGTGCCATTTGATTGAAGAAGCATTTGATTGTAGAGAAATTCAATGGAAGGGGAAGTGATTGTAAAAATAGTCAATTTGGTGGGGAAAGTGCTTGTTCAGAAATTCAATTGTAGAGTATGGTGATTGCTGCGACATGTACTTGCAGTCCCCTCTGGGCAAAACTATTGAAAATGACAAGTGGCTATTCCATAAACCAGTGCATTAGCGATTGGAAAGATCAGTAAATGAAACACGAGCCAAAGCAATTAGAAATATAAAGAAAAAAGTTGAAACCAGAGAACAACTGCAGTTGCAGTTTCCTGAATTACCTTTAGAATCCCTTTGCAATTAGTTTTTCTTAACTTTGAACCGCCCCCCTCGTTTTATATTTCAGTACCATTGAGTTCTAACTAGAAGGGGACTTTTTTGCAAGGAAGACATGGACTTTAATAGGTGTGGACCAGCATGGAGGCGAGGTCTGATCTAGTCTTACACCTTCCAAGTCTTTTCAAAGTGACACAGCGATACAGCAAGTGGTTTAAAAGGTGTATACAACATACTAGTGTGACATTTGGAACAATTCCCTTCATTCTCAAAAATGCTTGAATGAGGCTTGATGAATGAGTTTGGGACATGCTTATTAATGCTTGCTAAATCAGAGGGTCAGGGTTACCCTTACCTTAAAAGATGTATCCCACTATTCAACTACTATTCAATTATATTTTTTTCTGAAAGACATAGCTCTACTTAAAAAAATAATTGTAAAATATTGGGAGAGCAATTGTTAATAACCATTGGATTACAGTAGCTGTCAGCAAAAAAAAAAATGTTACAGCTATATTGACAAGCTTGAACCTGCATGTGAATGCGAACTGTGTCATAAAACATGCACTGTGCCATGCACCATACTCCAGTTCATGTCTGCAGAAGCACATGCTCTCTCATATGCATGCAGTAATGCAAAATTCTTGCATTGCTCAGCCCCTGGGAATTAGAGGGGGTGATGAATCCTGCTGGTGTCTCCTCCTCCACCTGGATTGCTTATTGATCATTATAATCACCCCCCCCCCCTCCCCCCCCCGTCCCCGTCCCCACACTGCCGACAGGGACTGCTCTCACTGTGCTGTGCCACAGAGGTGGGTTTAGCAAGCTGAGTGCCTGGATTAAAGGCTGAATCAGAGTTTATTAGGTCTATTCACAGAGGCCCATAGCTTCCCCCGCCCATGACTTCTTTTTCTATTAGCTCTTCATTGGAGAAATGGTACTGTTTATGTACAGCAGAGGAAGATGCAAAAAAAGCATCATGTTTTAATGGATTGTTGTGATACAATTAAAGCCTATATCATGTAAAAAATATCCCTATTTTCCCTGCTTGGCCCCCTATAAAAATTTTTTTTTAAAAAATCTCCAGTCTTCTTTCAACATATCCAGTAGATCAGCACAATTGTAGTTTACTGGTGTGGATCAATAATGTCCTGAAGGGGTGGTGTGATATTGGCTTATAAATAATCCTCTAAGCTGAAGGCCATTCTTCTATAATATACTGGTAGTGGGATCTAAAAGGAAATACGAGTTTAAACCAATTAATTTCAGAGCTGTAACTCAACAGTGTATCCTATAAAGTATGTTGGTAGGCTTTTTTTTGTGTACATATGACTTTTGAGGCCTAATTGGAATCCCAACCATTTTCAGGCAGTGCACTACTATGCCATAGCTTAACCCCTCTGCACATTCTTTTAAAACTCCTTTCGACAAGTATGATTTCAAAATGTTGCATCTTAGTAACAGGAATAACCTCTTGGTTATTAGACCAAAGCATTTTTTTGATAAAACTGTTGCTGTTCTCTAAAATCCTTTGATTTTTGCAAACATTTTCAATTTACAAAACAAAAAACACACGGCATTCTGGAAATGTTATAACTAAATCCTGTTTAAAAAACAAGCAAAAAGTTCCCACCACAGCTCTCTAGGTGACATCTGCTTTCTGTGCTGCCATATAATACCAAGTTGTATATGCAATATTTGCATGACAGGTAATGTTGAATGGCACTCTACATGTCTGTGTTTTTGGATTTTCATTGTCTGTATTTAAAATATATGAGATATTATGAGATGCATTTTATGGCTTAGAATGGCAGAATATTGATGTAACTTGGTTAAAATGAAGAAATAAGTAATCATGGTGAATATCCTTCTGGAATTTTTATATATTTTCCATTGTGAGTGTATTATGAAAGCCAGTTTTACAAAAATATGACAGTATATAAACAACACGGTTGATTTTGTGTTGATGTTTGTGTGGGAATTCACACACACTGTATATATTTAAGCTTTTCATATCAAGACACATTTATATATTTTGTGATGTTTTGCCGAAGAGGACCTGAAGCTTTTAGTTTAGTATAAAAGAATAAGAATTTGCAAACAGCAGGGCTGTGCACCCTGTGTGGTGATGGCGATAGGAAAACATGGGGGCCATGTGGAGCAGTGTGCATCTGCATGAAATTATCTGCGCCGAGTCAGGACATGGATCATCCTTTACAAACGTAATGAATACAGATTGCATACCGGATAGAGATGCTCTGCAATCTGCTGCACTGCAAATGAAACAACTGCTGTTCTAATCAAATAGTCTTTTCATGCCAGCACAGCCTCAAGTTGTCTAAATTCAATTCCAGATACTGGGTTATAAATGTTGTAATTAGGGTACTGTTTAAAGCGCCCATGCACCCTTTTTTGAACACATAAAGGCTCTTTCTTTTACAGTAACCATTCGGTTTCCAGATGGCGTAGTGAGTCAACCTATTAAGGGTTTACCAGATAATAAAGCTAGAATAAGTGATGTTTTATTTTTATAACAGCATATTACGTCATGCTGCTGACTTTTTTGTTAATTAAAAAACTCTATTATTTGCAGATTTAGCTCCCAGTCTGATTGCATCATAATCCTGCATTTTACGACAGGCTTTGCTGTGCTGTGAATGGGACCACTTGTGATGCTTGTTTCATATTCTGAAATTGCAGGAAAGTCACTAACAAAGAGATTCCACTTGTCCTTTAATTCAGAACAACAACAATGTGAATTGTAATATACAGTACTAGTCTAGACGGGGGGAAAATAAAATGCAATACCAATATAACAACAGTAAAAGGCTGGTTAGGCCAACTGTACACGGTAAAATATGAACTATTTAGCTTCTGCTGACTTGAAAGCATGATATGCAACATACGTGCAATTGTTTTCACGTGGTGTCGTATTGGACTTAATAGTTATTTTGGTATGTATATAGTTGTATTGCAGTCATAACCTGAGATCTCTGGTGTGACACAGATTTAACCAATAGCTGTCCTTGGTGCTGAAATTGGTGTAAAAATTGTTAGGGTGACTTAAGATGGGATTGCTCTAATGCAGGAGATCTAGCCAGGTTGGTGGTTTAAATTACTGTAGCCTTCTTTTTTATATATATATATATA
This sequence comes from Polyodon spathula, assembly GCF_017654505.1. NCBI lineage: Eukaryota > Metazoa > Chordata > Actinopteri > Acipenseriformes > Polyodontidae > Polyodon > Polyodon spathula. The sequence continues at coordinate 32,490,274 of NC_054551.1, read as the reverse complement.
TATAAAAGAACATAGACTCAATGCCATACCATACAGCTGGAAGATGGATTCTTCTACACCCCAGTTTTTTTTTTTTTTTTTTAAATGTCTTGGACATGACCCAGTAATATTTACTGATGGTGATTAATTCACTGATGGTCTTTAAAGTGTTTTCTACAATTTAGCATTTACTGTTTTTTCAGGTATGCATTTAAATATGTAGTATAATAAAAGAAATTCTACATTTTGAATGTGACACTATTTTTTCTGCTTTATGACATATTATCATATAATCTGTGTAATACCTATTTTTAATCTGAAATATCTTGAATTCCTATTTGATATATATATATATATATATATATATATATATATATATATATATATATATATATATATATATATATATATATATATATGTATACAATTTGGGATCACTAATTGTTTTTTTTACCCAATTTTTTCACCAATTTGAAATGCCCACTTTTAAATTAGGGTAGGATGGAGACAAGCACACATGTGGTCAGCCACCCACTTCATTTCATTCGGCAGGCCTGCAGGCGCCTGGCCAGTCTACAGGGGTCGCTGGCTGATCTAAGCCCTCCCCACCCCGGGCTGCGCGCAGTTAATTGTGTGCCGCTCCATGGGAACTCCTGTCCATGGCCAGCAGTGGAATAGCCTGGAACCAAACTGGTGATCTCCAGGCTCTAGGACGCATCCTGCACACCACGCGGAGTGCCATTACTGGATGCACCACTTGGGAGCCCTGAAATACCTATTTTCTGTCTGTGAAATATCTTGAAATACCTATTTTCAGTCTGTGAAATGCAGTGAAAAAAATACAGCTCTAACCCTACATATACATTTATATCAGCACAAAAATACAAACAAAATAAAATTTGCAATAAAAATCAAAGAAGACAATGGTGCCGAATGTTTCTTATTAATTCAGTCTGATTTTGCAGCAACAAAAAAAAAGTGATTTAAAAAAAAAAAAAAAAAAAAAAAAACCTAAGCAGAGTGTTTGCTTGTTTGGAAACATGTTCTGGAGTCCTCCGCACATTTGCATTTTGATTCTATTCAGTGGCTTTCACTTATTACTCTAAAATTGTTTTTGAATCTCTAATTTCTTGGATGTCTTTCTATATTGAATGCTATTTGCCTTGTATTATTTGCTGCCGGGGCTGCTGCGAGAGTTGCTGTCAATCTACATTCACGGCTAATGTTGTTAACTAAAGGCAATATTGTTGTTTTCACTGTATGCTGTCATAAACATTTGACAATTGTTTGGGAAACACGCAGGAGTATGCAAGCTCGAAATTTAGACCCCTGAAATGAGGAATTGAAATTTATAGATAGAGAGCTGAATCAGAGTAGGATGTCACGAGAACAACATGTCAGAAAGGAAAACGTCAGTAAACATGAAAACGATGTACGAGCTAGTTTATTTATTATTATAACACAAGGAATAATGAGGACACAGCTTTACACAATAAGCCTGTAATTATGTCAAAGGATTCTGGTGACGTGGCAAACTCCAAGAGAGAAGCGCGAGACATCGGAACTCTGAGATGGATTGACAGACTTGTATTTGCAATTTTAGTAGAATTCTGTTGTAGCAGATTAAAAAATATGAGGATACATTATAGAACATTATACATTGTAGATGTTTATTAAGGGTTTACAGAATTCTACTTTTAGCAATATTAATATTATTAGCAGTGGTACTGTAGAATTATAAAACACAGATTTAACAAGCAGAAATAACACCCAGTTATAACAAACAATATTACCCATCCAACATTCATCATTAGGTAATCAGAAGCGTGAATTCATCCTGATGGGAGAAAAACAAGTTCTGAACACCTGCTTTACAGACTAAGCCTTGTCAAGATGGTCTACAGAGAGCTTTCTCTTTAATTGTAGACTGTATTGACAACAGCCAGATTTCAACAAAACAATAACTGGATAACCATAGGTGTCTACGTGATGACTGCTGTGCAACAGGTAGCAGCAACAAGTAGCAGCCCTTGGCACTCTGCACCCACTGTCATAGAGTCAGGTCGAGCCAGTATGACAGTTTGTCAATGAAGCAAAGCAGCAGTTATTTCGCAGTGCAGCCGATTAAGTGCTGGCGAGTGCCCGGGGGGATTTCTCGTTGCTGCTTTATTTTCTTCATCCTGTAGATGACGTGGCTGCTTCCTTCATGCATTTTTCATGACTTCCCCAAAGCAGGCTGCCCTGCCAGGCAGACAGAGTGATACAGTATCGATCTGAGTCCTGCCATTTTATTCTCCACTGCCTCTTGGCTCTAGCTTGTGAGTCCTGGTCCCTGAATTCTCATCAGAGATTAGAGTTTTAGATCTGAAATAGCTGCTGTAAGTGGAGGCTGATGTTGCTCTCTGTTACTTGTGTCATGGAATTGTTACTAACTGGTTATTATTATTATTATTATTATTATTATTATTATTATTATTAGAATCTGAAGGGTTTGTTCAGCTCACTGCCTTGCAATCAAGGTGACCAAGTGTTAGAACTCAGTGCTTGGATGAGCTCAATATTTCCTCATAATTAACAGTAGCCATGGATTTTCACATGCCCAACATAAGAATTATTTCCTATTTAACTCCAACATTTCATCAGCTGATTCAGTAATTATTCGTAGGAGAATCTACTCTCCAAGTGGAGTATGTAGCTCAGACTGACACACTGAATTCAGGAGGGGCAGAGACAATAGCTTCATATTACAGACTCATCAGGAGTTCTGGGTTTCAGAATCAAACAATGATGTTTGTAAATGTCCATTGTGAATTCCATTGCCGATTATGTCCCCTCTGTATCCTGTGTTGTCAGTCACACAAGCATGAATGTGAATGTGTATACAGTAAGTGGACCCAAACGCGTGTTCCAGTGTGCTGGGAAGATTATATTAAACCTTGTATCTGTAGTGAGCAGCATGATTACAACCGGCATGAACTGTCCCTTATTGCAAAGTGCTATCTTTGAAGCAGAACCTTCTTCATCATGAAATGTCAATGGCATGTAGGTGCTGGTAGTATAGCCTACTGTAAATGTTACAGAGAATGAATTATTCACTGATGACTGAAAAATAAAATATTGCTTTTGAACGGTACCTCCCATGTGAGGGTGAAGACGTTGCTGCACTGGGGGTGCTGGGAGTAAAATTGGTACATCAGCACTCTGCACCACCTAGCCTCCTCCTAAGAGGCTATGTTAGATATGCAATTCCAATGTCTTGTGATGATGTTACAGGCTGCTGAAGAACTGTGAGCTAATTGGAAGTGCTCACATTGTAAATGTATTACATGTCTATACAAAGTCAATGGTATCTAAATATGGCATATTGCCTCACTCTTGCTGTTGGCAAATGTTTATCCTTAATGCATAATGGATTCATGTTTTTTTTTTTTTTTTTTTACCTTACAGCAAGGTATCTACTATGTTTGAGAACTAATTGTAAAGCATGTATAACGTAATTTATGGATACAGGGTAGCAACGAAGGGAACATAATAATAATATGCGTTTACTACAGTCCACCGGGTACAAGAGACAAATAGAAATGGTATTAAAATGCAATAAATGGCCCTCAAGCATTACCCAATGTTTGTTGTTTCAATAACAAAGCTTGACAGTGTTTTCCTTCTTTCTTTTTTAAAAAGTTTAATGCGGTTCATGGTTTAATTGATTAAAGAAGAAAGCAGGTTGTTAATTTAAGTGCCTTTTCTCAGATTCATTATGAATACCTGTGTACAGTCTAAAAAAAAAATATGTTTTTCATTTTGATTGCAATTTGCACAGTGGATTTTTATTTAGGAATTTGCCAGTCAAGGGAAAAGCATCTTTCTCCAATTGTAATCTAAGCCTACAAAAACAAAACAAAACAAAACAAAAAAAACATACTTCTGTCTACAAGTGATGCTCAAATATTATGCATATGATGCTCAAGTATTATGCAAGTTGTTTCACCTTTAATAGAACTACCATAGGGTACAGTATATTTGCAGAAATGAACTTGTCTATTGTCACATTCTTATTTTTTATATGTGCATTGAATCCTATGCAGTCAAATTTAAGGTTATTTTTCTATTTAATTATTTTTTTTTTTAATCTTTTCGGTATGTAGTGTATATAAATTACGTTTGATACTACTGACAAACACCAAGATGCGATATTTTTTTTTTCCTCTGAGTAAAGTTCAAGTAATGGTACTCCCAGCACTAACAATTATTGAACTGAACTGTAATCTTTTCTTGAATGTACAGGCATGGGTAGGATTGAGTGCTAAAGCACTGCATTGCTTATGCGGAAATCAGACAATTCCAGATGATCAAGAACTGAACAAGACTACCAGAGTTTGATAGTTGGGGTACCTGCCATTCTGAAAAGGAGAAATGAGCAGCATTGCATATGATTTTACAATGGATTCAAACTACAACAGAGTGTCTTTTACTCTGAAACTATCCTGGCAGCAAGCTTTGAGCAAAATACTTGTTATTGTATACACAAGAATCAAACTAACTGTCACTCTCAACTACCAAGGACTCAGGAACGCTACCCGTCATTGCATTCATTACATAGTTACTGATCAAACTGAGTGTGTGTTATTTTAAAACTGTTGAGGAGTGAGGCTCACTGGCTGTCATTATGTACTTAACAATATCTTACTTTTGTAGTTAGAAAGTGCTAGTGCTAGTGTTCACATTATTATTCACTGCTGGGATGCATAGCCCCAGTGACAGAGATGTAGTGGTGGTGCATGTACATTTGTAACACTTCACACTTTCTACATAGAAGAACTGCTTCTCTAATTATGATTAAACTTATTATTATTATTGTTATTATTATTATTATTATTATTATTATTATTATTATTATTATTATTATTATTATTGATTTATGGTGTCAGAATATAGGGATATAAGGAGGCCCAAATGTCAACATTTCTTCCTGTGGCAAATTTGATGCGGGTGAGTCACATGAATATTTTCTCCAACGAATCACATGACACATCCTGATAATCTGTAACTAAATCTTTTTTATTCTTAATTCATAGAATAAATCAAAATATTTTATATTTATACTCAAAATGTGTGTGAATTGTACTGTAATTGAATTTGTTGACATTATATAACTTTACATCTTACTTTTTATTCGATTCTGGGAGAAATTTGGCGCTGGATGAAATCTGCCACCACACCAGTCCTTTTGTTTTATGTTACGTATATCACATCATTTAAGAGTTTCTTGAGAACAGCTTATCCCGTAATATGCACTTTTTCATGATGCAGGTGTAATTTTGCAGTGATAGCTGTGGCTAGGCTCTGCTATATGTCACTGTAACTAACTTGTTTGCACAGTGCAAGCGGGACCCTTGTTTGTCTTTCCAATTTACTGCTTGGTCTTTGAGTAAACCCAGGCCCCACCAGAAACTCAGAGACTTATATTCTGCTGAGGACCAAGCAGCCTTTTTTTCATTTTTGAAGAAAGAAAGAAAAAAGAAGAAAAAAACGAATTCACCACCAGAGAGAAAGCATTAAATGATGCGTTTAGACTTGACACATCTAAGTGAATTCAGGCTCTCCATTGGGAAGGTGTCTTTTAGCACATTCTGCTGCTGAATTCCTTCTGCATTAGCCTCTGTAAAAAGACTGAAAACGAGTCCCTACAGAGAACTCAAAGGCAAAAAGATATTTTCTGTTCTGTTTAACTGAGAATATCTCTGTACCCCCCGTATATAATATATATATCTAATATATATATACCCCCGTATATATATATATATATATATAATATATATATATATATATATGTGTGTGTGTGTGTGTGTATGCTTGGATGAACAGGATTTTCATGTTTGGATATTTGCTGATAATTTAAATATTAGCTTGGATATTCGTTTGTTTTAAAAAATTAGTAAAAGCCATTGCTCAGCTTTGCTTATAACAAAACAAATTTAATAATGTAATATATAAAATCACTACACAACATTTCCAGCAAGTTGGGCACTGTTTAAACTGTGAATTTCAGAATGATGTGATTGCCTTTTTTCTGTCCCATGAGATTCTGACTTGCTGTAAAGGAGCACAATGCATTTTTGTCCCAGATGGCTTTCCATAAAGATCACTTCGTGTGCGTGCACATAATCTGGTTTGTTTACTTTTTGCTGTTTAAAACTTTTAAATAGAGCTGCTGTTGATTTTGTGTTTCTATCTATCTATCTATCTATCTATCTATATAAACACACATCACACAGAGCTCTTTTTCATTTGCCATTTTTGAAACTCGCACAACTTGTGAGGTGGTAAATAAGTGCAAGGTATTTTTGTCATTTCTAGCGAATACAAACATCTGATTTTTGTATCTGAATACATATAAAAAATATTGGTTTGAATATTCAGCTTGCAGTGATATATCTATATCCACACACACACACACACACACACACACACACACACACACACATACACACACACATATTTATATGTACCGTATTACTTCAATTTGGCACCGCCCTTGAATTACAGACACCCTAATTTTGACGCTGCAGTGATATACTTTATAATAGAGGCCACTGTCGAATAAATGCCGCTGTCAATAAAGAAACATTAAGGTATTTTTCTCACTGAAGATCCCCCGAAGATCAATTTAAAATAAACGCAGCAGCGCCAAATTGAAGTAATTCTCTCTCTCTCTCTCTCTCTATCTATCTATCTATCTATCTATCTATCTATCTATCTATCTATCTATCTATCTATCTGTATAGTTCCCCCCCCCCCCGCTATTGCCAGTGTTTGTTGTAGCGTTTTAAGTCTCAAAATATATGTAGATATCATTTGTATCTATTTATTCATTCATTAGTGCAGGTTTTTTTTTTTTTAAACCACTAAGCATTCCAGTCGTTGTTGTATTCAGAGGGGAATGCAGCAAAGCAAATGAAGAATTAATTAAAACACAGCACAAGGATCAGTACAGCAGGTTACCTCTCAGTTCAGAGGCAGGAAAAACAGATCTAGCATTAAGCAATATCTAATTAAGGAGTAGCCAGTTATCAGCAGGTTACTTGATGCGTGAGCATTTTCCCAGTAGTAATACAAAAGTATAATTTTTAAAAGATACATAAATCAGGCCAGTGTTTTGGTAGCAACTTCACTGTGCTGATGGTATTTTTATGCCTGGTTTTCCATTTGCATGTTAATGAGGCGGACTGATGTTATTAATATTAGGTACAAAATTGCAATATAATTAGCTACAACCTGCTCCATGAAAAGAAATGTTTGCTTTTATGTTTAAAGCTGCAGTGACCCTCTATGGAGTTCAGTTTTACAGTAAATTGATTCTCTAGCTACTGCATTCCACTGTTGTTTACACTCGGCTTAATCAAAAAGAATGCCAACTTTCCTCACCTACAATTCACCAAAATTTGTTTTAGTTAACATGAAATCTTATGGAAAATTACTTAAATGCTTAATACTTAAATGCTCTACATTTTGTGTAATACTTACTGTTTATTTTTCAAAAAGTGGGGTGTTTTAAAAGAAATTGTTTAGTTGGGCTGTTTTGTGCACTGGCACGTTTTGAGTGAGCCTGTGTTTGACTGAGCAGGTGTAATACAGTGCAATACAGAACAGTCGGTATGTGCTTGTTCATGCTCGTTTGCAACCCTCCCAAAACCGTTCTGTAAGCCCCAATTTGAGCTTTTGACATGGGATTTATACCGTAACTATTCTGCTCTGTCAAATGACTAATTATTCTACCCAGTTATAGACATTTCAATATGTAAAAATCATGTTTGTATTGTATTCTTCTATGAATAGTACAACACTAAAATAGATAAGTAGAATTTGAAAATCGAAATTGACTAGAAAGTAAAAAAATACGTTTTTGTGTTCAATAGAGAATGACAGAGCTTCTGTAACTTTGTTTTCATTGTTATTGTTTTATGTTTTGTTCTTGCAGGCACAAGTATTACAGGCTGCAGGAATAAGCCCAAACTGAATGAAGCTAAATAAACGTGGCTGAATGGCTCATAACTCAATTATTATTATTATTATTATTATTATTTATTAATTATTAATATATATAGTATATTAATTGTTAAATAAAGCTCCATGCCTGGGCCTCACAGACAGACAGGATATTTAATAGGATAATTACAGTTTAATGGCTACAGTGCAGCCTGGACGCAACACAAACTGAAAGTGTTTTCACACAAAAAATTGTCTTTCTGTTAATGACATTTGCTGCAAGCATAGCGCAGAGCAGCATGCCTGGTACATATTGCTGAATGTTGACTTACGTGCACTATATATATATATATATATATATATATATATATATATATATATATATATATGGTACAATACTACACTACAACCTGCCACTGCTGCACAGTTAAGCAGCTATTTCCAATCCAACCTGTTTTAATGTATTTTTGTACCAGTATTTACATTGGGCAGCAGCTGGCAGCATGTAGTATTATTGGTTCCCTGTCTGTTATCAAAGTTGTACTGTAGGTAAGCAACATCAAATTACAAAACTGTATCTATAACATGTCATTTAATTGTAATTGATCAGAACAAACTTAAAATCCCATGCTTTTTGTCTATGCTAAGCTAAGTGATTTTGTTTCTATATAAAGAGTGCTTTACTACTCGACGGCCACCGCCTTGATGTTTTTCAAGAAACTCAAACATTTTAGATGGATGACAAACAGCAAATCTGTATGTTACATTGAGTAAGCTGTTCATTCAAATAGTAAGCCATACTGTTATGAGTAAGTACTAAACAAGCCAGTAGAACTTTACCACAGTAAATTTGTACGGTAATTTTGCCGTTTCTCTATGCTTCTCCCATTTTTACACTGTTTACCAACATAGGTTACCATAATTTGCCATGTTTTTTAATATCCTTTCCCATACCTCTCTTGGGTTTACAATGCTTACCTTTACCTTACATTGCAATTCTTTATTACACTTTGTTATTTACTCTGTTAAACTTGTATAAGGAAACATAATACATATTCTAATGTAGTGACAGATGTATTGTTTTGGAATTAAGGAATTAGTAAATGTTAAGTGGTAAACTACATTGAGGCACCATACATACTGTACCTAGTAGAGTCGTGTTACTAACATGATCAGGGACCAGCAGGCTGAGCAGCAAGGCTCCTGCTAAATCTGCACTAAAATGATCAGACATACTCCAAGAGCTACTCAAAAAGTAGTAAGTCTTACCTGAGTCTGCAGGTTTTGGAATTGATTACCTGGCAGAAGAGATGCAGACAGCCATAAAGGAAAAATTGTTTACCAGTTTTAGCAAGAACATTTAAGTGATTACAGACACTTGATCATTACAGACTTGTTAAGTTATTATTTAAAAAAAAAAAAAAAAAAAAGGTGGAAGAAAATTGATTGGGACCTGGTTTGGAATCTAAGCAGCCAATGAGCACTGACACACCCCCAGCCTTTTGT